>NW_015150888.1:237503-241701 GCF_000732505.1 Cyprinodon variegatus
CCGCTCAACATCTGACTTTTTTTTTTTTATTTGGCACTAACTCTGTAAACAGGCCACACAGGGGGGCTTCAATGTATAATGTTATCGCCTCAAACGATTTCAAAACGTACTTTTGAAGAACAACAGCAGCAGAAAAGGGAATGTTTAACTTAACACTGTGAGCGCTGTCTTGAATCAAGCTGCGGCCGCGGGGCATTCTGGGGAAGCGGTCAGTCTGAAGAACGTACAAGTCTGCTCTGATGCATGCCCGATAAAGAGGGCGGGGTGAGAACAACATCCGGGGATTTGATGCGTTCTCGATCTGGCGTTCTTGAGAATTGGAACGGTACTCGGGCTGAGGCTGATGACGTGTCATCGTGAGTACACGAGCACACGAGAATGCTCAAGAACGCATATTGAGAAACGGCCAATGACACAAACAACATGTTAACTTTAGCCGCTAGCTAGCGGCATCGCTAACGGTTAGTTAGCGCGAATGCTAACGGCTAGTTAGCGCGTATGCTAGCGTCTAGTTATCGCGTATGCTAGCGTCTTTTTGAACTTCTCTTCTCGGTGACCTTTCTTGCAGTTAACCTCTAAACACAACATGAAACATAGTACTATATGTACATAAACAAAATACACCCTTCACATCAAATTACATGCTGTACTGGCCAAAAACGCAGCACAGAGAGAACAGATTTAGCTATGCAGTGTTTACTCGTTAAACAAGAAGACACCAACTGCTCAACTTCCGGTGCTTGCAAAATAAGACTATATCAAATATTATAAATAAGAAAGCTTATAGTATATAACTTAGAAACAATACGCAAATATGAGCAATGGCCTCCTAAGGAACTAGAACATTTTATTTAAATTTTGCTTTTGAGGCTTTCAGGGGGTCTCATGGGTTAATCGGGGGGGTCGAGCCCCCCCGGACCCCCCCGTATTTCGCTCTCTGTTTAGAAGAAACTAAAACTTAATATGCTGTGATGTAAAGATAGTTTTAAAGTTTTCTTTAGGTAATCCATGAATTGAATGTTACAACGTGTAAAACAGGGTTAAATGCTTTCTAAAAATCTACAGGTTCCTTGAATGAGATTATATTAGTTGCAGTAATTTTGAGCTTATATGAACAAAATAATGAGCTGAAACATCTATAGGATGTTCAGGCTGAATACTTACTGTTATAAATAACTTTCAACTGCCAGGCATTGAAAGGTAGGTTATTTTTAATGTTTTTTTGAATAGACTGAAACAATCTGCTGAATAAACAGAGAGTCTACAGATAATTTAAATGTAATGAATTTAATGATGATTTAAGGGATAAAGTGAAAGTAATTGTGGATAAGAATATCTGGTTGTGACCGCTCTTAGGTTTGGAGTAAATAACGATTACTCATTAAAGACAGTGCTTATTCTGGTAAGAACATTGACTGCACTCTTTGTGTGTCCGAGGATCCTGGAGGAATGGATTGTTGAACTATGATGAGAACACACCATGAGAACCACCACATGGATTCAGCATCTATCTGCCATCGGACTGCATGGAGACCAAATGGGCTGTGGAGGAGGCCATACGAGACTCTGATTGATTAATTAGACTGATGAGTGATAGAGACACTCAAAGAATTCATCATCATCAGTGATGTTCCTCATTTGCTTTCAACTTGGACCAGGATAAATCTTGATTTTACCTAATTGTGAGATCAAGTTTTATGCCACTTTTTCTTTGATATAGAATGACTCAAAACCTGATTGGCTTAAAGGTTCTTTAATTAGTTGGTAATGATAATTGTCAGATTCAAAACGGGGTTTTTCTTGCTCAGATTGGCTGAGAGTGGGATTTCCCTGGAGTCACCCCGGTTTTTACTACCTTTTAGAGAAGGTAGGGTTTTCCAGTGGAGAACGGCCCTGCCTGTCCTGTGACGTCCCCTACTGTGACTGAATGATTGGTAAATTGGGATGGCTGGTTTATCACATGGTGGATGTCACTTTGAGTATGGAGGCCATCTAATCAGGACAGCCTTCGTGTCTTTAAAAATACACAGGATATGGGCACATTTTGGAGCCGGACTGATAAAGGAGAGCTATGTGTAATCCTGGGTTAGAGAAGCAAGATGCATGAAGTTCAAGGCATGGCTGGCGTGTTAGTTTCTGATACGGACAGCTGAGGATCCACCTGATGCAAAACATGGACTCATGAGGTATAAAAAGGATGAGATGACCTTGTTCGGGGCTCAATCTCTGCCGGACGCTCGCTGACGTCTTTTGAGCCCACAGCTGTGCCAACCCTAAGCAATTTCTCTGTCCTGTACCACCCTGACCTGGAATAAATGCTATTGCTTTTTTTACTCCTGGTTTATAGTCCTTTTTTATATGGTTTTACCCAGTTTGAGTTAAGAGTAGTAAATGACTTGCTCCTAGGTAAAGAACTGGTAGGGAAGTTCCGAGGCGCAGCCGCTTTCAGGGGGACATAACTTCCAAATTTAAAATTGTGAAGGGTCATTTATAATTTTTCGGGCTCGGGACATGCAGCACTGGGAGGAAATATCTTTAATGGTTGGAATAGGAGCCCCGATGATCCTCTCTGCTGTTCTCACCACTCGTCTCACATTGTTCCGGTCTGAGACGCTGCAGCCTCCACACCACACAGTGAGACAGCTGGTCAGAACGCTCTCTATGGTGCTTCTGTAGAAGGTGGTGAGGATGGGTGGGGGCAGGTGCATGTGCATGTGCTTTTGTGCGATTTTGACCAGTGAGGTGATGTCTACAGTCCAGTTGAGGGTGTCTGTGATGTGCACCCCCAAGGAATTTGGTGCTGCTGACCCCCTCTGCAGCTGAGCTGTTGACCAGTGGAACGTGGTTAGGCAGGTTCCTCCTGAAGTCAGCGATGAACTTCTTCATCTTCTCTACGTTCAGGATCAGGCTGTTATCTCTGCACCAGCCCACCAGCTGCTCCACCTCCTCTCTGTAGTCCTGGTCGTTGTCGTCTCTGATGAGGCCCACCACTGTGGTGTCGCCTGCAAAGTCACAATGTGATTGGTGGTGAACCTGGGGACTCAGTCATGTGTCATCTGGGTGGACAGCAGGGGGCTCAGGACGCAGCCCCGATGGGAGCCTGTGCTTAGTATAATGAAATCAGAGGTGTTCTGTCCAGTCCGGACTGACTAAGATCTGTCTTTGAGGAAGTCTAACAGCCAATTGCAGAAGGG
Source organism: Cyprinodon variegatus (assembly GCF_000732505.1). Classification (NCBI taxonomy): domain Eukaryota; kingdom Metazoa; phylum Chordata; class Actinopteri; order Cyprinodontiformes; family Cyprinodontidae; genus Cyprinodon; species Cyprinodon variegatus. Next base: position 240,698 of record NW_015150888.1, read on the forward strand.
TGTATTGAAGCCCAGCTGTTCCAGTTTGCCTACCAGATGCTGTTGGATGATGGTGTTGAAAGTCAAACTGAAGTCCAGGAAATGCATCCGCACATGGGTCTTCTTCTCCTTCAGGTTTGCCAGGCTCAGGTGGAGAACAGCAGAGATGACGTCCTTATTGGAGCGGTTGTGTCTGTAGGTGAACTGGATCTGGTCGAATTTAGGCTGCAGACTGAAGGCGATGTGTTCTTTATCCAGCCTTTTGAAGCACTTCATCATGATTGGAGTCAGTGCTATCGGCCGGTAATCATTGAGTGAGGTGACCTTAGGCTTCTTTGGGACCGGACTGATGGTGGAAAACTTTAAGCATGCTGGCACTACTGATCGGTCCAGCGAGATGTTAAAAATGTTAATGAGGACACCAGCCAGCTGATCTGCACATTCCTTGTACATCCGCCCAGGTATGTTATCAGGCCCTGGAGCCTTCCTTGGGTTGAGTCTCCTCAGAGTTTTCCTCACTTCATCTACATCTAGGTTTAGTGCTTCCTCGCACTGGTGTGGAACAGCTCTCATTGCTGGAGTGCTTTTTAGTTATTTATAGTACCTCTAAGTAGATTGTTGTTTTAATATTGTGATGTTATTGCTTAAAAAACTGCATTAAATCTTCCATAAAGTCACATTTACTTGATGGAACGGAGTAGTTCATCTGCCAATAAGTGGCCATTGGCACCTGCCACTATGCTACACTCTAGTTGCAGCTGCCAGTACTACACTTTGCAAGATCGATCTACCAACAGAAATTTCACAACGAGTTGCCACTGCCACGAATTGAGCTTGTTGTGATACAATGAGTGGTGGAAAATAATCAGTTCATTGTTTTTACTTGCTGTTCATCAACCGAAGGTCAGCGTCTTTAAGCATTTTCCTCCTACATGGCGCTGGGATGAGGCAGAGATGGTAGCAGCTTGCCAGTCCGTGACCCTATAGGTCAGTTTGCCCTGAAATAGGAGAGCATTTAATAAAAA
>NW_015150888.1:243348-246674 GCF_000732505.1 Cyprinodon variegatus
AATAATGCATTAATAATTTTAACTTGCAGATACATAGAACAAAGCACAACCCCGTCTAAATGATACACCACTAGATGTCTGTTAAATGTTGTCATTTTGATTATATATTAATGAAGATAGCTGAATTAATGACATGTGATATGTATCATGTCTCATCTATGTATCAGGTATTGTTTTGGCCCAAATAAAGAAGACAAAATACATAAAAAACAGAAATTATTGCAGAATGATGTCAGACTGACCTTTTTTGAAAGCTTTTGTTCTGAATGTAAAGTGTAGCATGAAAAAAGTATTTAACTATCTCTGATTTTTAGGAATTTGGATAAAACAGGTTTTTAATTTTGAAAATAAAAAGTTAGTTACGTTACAAAATCTGAAGGTGTATTGTTATAGACCAAGGTCTTTGCTGTTCAGCAATGTACCGGTGCAACCTCCTCATTTTGTTTTTGTTTTGTTTTTCATAAAAAAGGCATTTTTCCAGTTATTACCTTGTTTTCGTCAACACCATCAGACACAAAAAGCAAATAATTTTTTATTTATTTGGTCTAATATGTATTTAGAGATTTTAAACCATTATCTGGCATCATTCTTACACATATATGCTGTTAAATGTGGAATATTTACCTTTATACATTTTTCATACCGTTTCACCTGTAGTCCTTTAAAAGATCTAACATCATACAATGTTTACTTTAAGCCTAAATAGTAAAAGCCTTGTTTTTTCATTCAACAAACATATTTTTGCATTAAAAGAGACTAATACTTTAATGACAGAACAGCACTGAAGAAACATACTGTAAGCATATTCATTCAAAACAAATAAAAAGCCTTCTGACGGCGGTGACTTTAGAACTGACGCTGGTGACAATGGCCTTATTACAACATGCAATTAAAACTGTATACAACTCAAGTCAATGGTTTCTTGCTTATTAAGTTTAACTATTTGGTCGAAAAAAAATAATAATGAGCACTGTGACAAACATTTTTCAAGCAATATAAGGTACAATTAAGCAATATCAATATTAAAAGTACCCCATCCCATTTCCGTGAGTTTGGTCTAGCCTCGATCAATGCCCCAGGCCCCAGAACTGGCGGGCCAATCACAACGCAGCGATGTGTTTTGAATTTCTGGATGCAAAGCGGGCGGGGTTTTGAGAGCGTGACGACAAAGCTGCACAACGCTGGAGAAAGAACAACAAGGAAGATGGAAACAACTATTGAACAGTTTTCGTTTGACTCAGCTTTGGAATCAGTTTTGGAAAGATTAGACATTGGGTTTTTGTTGAAACGTGAGCAGGAAGAGGCTCTACGCTCATTTAGGACGACAAGCTGTTTGTTTACACTCCCCCACCAGCTTTCTGTTGCGTCAGTAGCACTCATTGGTCAGAGCGTTGGCCAATAGGCACAGACATGGTTTGAAAAACAACAGGTTGTTCTTATCAACAATCTTCCGATGTCTCATTCATCTAGGCCAGACTAAATTACACATTTAATCTCACATTCAGTCTGGCTTATCAGGCTAAAAGTTGAGTGTAATGACTATGAAATTGGGGGGAATTACAGTAAACGTTAGATTAAGTCAAATGTTGCCATGCCATTTTTATTAGGCTTTTATTTAGGCATCATAGGAGATGCATTGCTTACAAGGGATATTGTATATTGGCTATGTGCTATGTAGGTAGGTAGTAGTAGGCACACTATATGCATCCCAAATGATCTAAGCCAAATGAACATGGCCTAATAGATAAACATAAACATACATAAACATAAATTAAAATATAAAAAAGGTTAATGAAACATTACATTTCAACAATTATATTCTAGCCTTTAAGGACCATTTGTAGCTTCAAAAGAATCTCAGAAATGTGATAAAGTGTTCTTTAAGGTTGTGTATTAACATTCTTTAGGATAAAAAGAAGTAATTTTATTACCATAACTATATTATTTATGGAAACCCAGATGCATATCTGGTTGTGCATGTGCAAATGAGCTGACGGCACAGATCCTGCTTCCGGGACGGATAGGTTAGTGACAGGAAGAAGAAAGGATAGGAAATCATGTGCTCAAAGAGATAAAAAAAAAAAAAAACTTTTAAAAACAGTTATGTGTAATAAAGTATATGAATTCTTCTTCCTTTTATTCTTCGCTCAGTTGTAGTATCGGGATATTATCCAGTCTTATAATGTCACTCTCCTCGTCGCTCAGACCATTGCTAGTGTGCTGGTGTTCGAAAAGCATCTGGCTTGTCGAGAAATACTTCAGAATACTCTCAGCGCAACGTCCATGGTTCAGCTTGTCTGCCACAGTCTGTACGGCGTCCATCTTTAGTGAATATTGATACACCTGTCATTTTGCTGGCTAATTTATATCAGCCACCTCGCCATGCTATTCGTTTGGAGGGTGCGGGCAATAACAAAGGGAACAAATCAAAAGCCAGCTTACCCATTATGTGAATACAAACAGACAATGACACTCCCCCTCTGTATACAAGGAAATCTTAGACATCAAGCCTTTTTCAAGCCTAAAAGTTATGCTTTTAAATAAAACAATACTGCGGTCTCTAATGTAGAAAGGCTTCTTCCTGACTTGAAATAGCAGATTCCACAAAAAAAGCAAAAATCACTTCATTTGAAAAGGTTAGCCTGCTGATATGCGTCCCTGGACTGACAATTAACATATTTGTATAAGGGAATTAATAGGAGATACATTTTTTCTAGCATACCAGCTCTCAGACCAGTCACCAGTGCCAGTTAACCATTTAAATCTGGCATTCTTATTACCGGCCTGCCTGCAATGTTATGCAATGAATGAGTTATCATAGATATAGTTTAAATGACCAAATTGGTGTCGATTCAGGACTCTAAACTTCATGTAAAAGACTAAGAACCCTGCTGAATGAAGAAATTGCAGTTATAATCATTCAACTAATATTCATTCATTGGTTTTACCCTGAACTGCAGGACTTCTTAATCCTCTGTTCCAAAGTGGTCTGCTATCAGATTCCAGAACACAAAGTTTGTATCCCTGAAAGTAATTAGAAAAACAAGAATTAACATACTTTTCCCTGTAAAACTGAAGTAAATGTGGAACTATTTGTTGGTTTTGTATTCTTTAGCTTTTGTTTTATATTCTTTAGGACCAACAGACCTCTGTTGGTTGCTAGGATACGTCAACAACATTCTAATGGCCCTTTGATCCTGTGATGTCACCATCAGGGAGGGGCCTATGATGTCATCACAGGCCCCTCCCTGATGATGTCACATAGGCATAAAAGGCCAACATAGTCACACCCACACAGAGTTCCCAGAATTCTCTGACAGGCCAAG
>NW_015150888.1:247785-251281 GCF_000732505.1 Cyprinodon variegatus
GATACCGGCACTCTCAACAAGAAGCCAAACAATGAAACGGAGGATGGAAAGTGCACAGTTACGAATGACGAGAGAGGATCCGGCACTGCCAGCAGGGAAAAAGAGACAGACCAAACACCTTGATGAGAAACTAATTACATATTTAGTTTCCTTATCATTGGAGTTCAGAACAGACAGTGGATCAAAGGAAAGATCTGAAAATGAGAACCCAAGCAAACGAACCAGGGTTTCTGAGGTAGCGGGACCCTCAACAAAAAGCAAGACAAAGAAACGGAGGATTGAAAGTGCAGAGCTACGAATAGCAAGAGAGGATCCAGCGCTGCCTGCCAAGATAAAAAGAAAGGTCAAACACCTTGAGGAGAAACCAATTACGTATTCATCTACCTCCTCATTGGAGTACAGCACAGACAGCAACAGCAGTGTGGGAATACAGACTACACAGTCCAGTATGGAGAGTGAACCAAAGGAAATATCTGAATATGAGAACCAAAGAAAAACGACAGCCTCTGAGGTGAACGGACCCTCCACAAGCTTCAAGTCAAAGAAAAGGAGGATGGAGAATGTAGAGGATAGCACAGCAGCGAAGGATTTTGGGACGAAATCTCTGAAAAGGAAAGCTGGGACAGAAAATGAAAACGAAAAAGCCAAATTTCAGGAAAAATATGTGGAGCTGGATAAACTGGGAGAGGGTGGCTTTGGATCTGTCTTTGCAGGCTATCGTAGAGAGGATAACTCACCTGTGGCCATCAAGCACATCCCAAAAGAAAATGTAATATTGAAACATACAGATGAGAATGGCAAAGAGCTACCAATGGAGGTAGCCATCATGCTTAAACTGATGAATGTAACAGACGAGCCGTCATTCGTGGTGTCGCTGTTTGACTGGTATGACCTGGGCCATGAGGTGATTTTGGTGATGGAGAGACCTTTGCCTTGCGATGACCTCAAAAGTTACCTCAATAACCGCAGACGTCCCCTTAAGGACAAAGAGGCCAAGGTAATATTAAAACAGCTGGTGAAAGCAGCCATCTACTTAAAAAACAAAAACATATTCCACAAAGACATTAAATCGGATAATATCCTTATAAAGACAGACTCAGAAGAGCCGCAAATCTATCTCATAGACTTTGGGGTAAGCTGCTTTGATGAGGGAAAACCACATGAAGTTTTTTGTGGTGCTGTTATTGAAGCCCCAGTTGACTGGTTCGTTCTAGGTTGCTGTGAAGCTGAACCCGTAACAGTGTGGCAGATAGGAGTTGTCCTGTTTGAGTTACTCCACAACAAGTATTTTAGTACCAAAGAACAAATGTTAGAATGGCTAAAGATCAGCAAAAAGCTTTCAAAGAAAGGCAAAGATTTTTTGACAAAGTGTCTCATGATTAAGCCTGCGGAGCGACCCACATTGGAAGAGCTGTTGGTTCACCCTTGGCTTTCATAAACTACGCGCACACACCCACATAGATTATTTTATTTAGTTAGATTTGTATGGTTTAGGGTTGACTTAGGGGTGGGGTAAAACGCCACAGTGGGTAAATGGTTTTCTCCAGAGGCACCGGTTTCCACTTTCAGATTAATTTGAGATTTTAGGTTTTTCTCCGGGTGCTCCGGTTTCATCTTATANCTGTTTAATTTGAGATTTTAGGTTTTTCTCCGGGTGCTCCGGTTTCATCTTATACTTGAAACATATCTATTTTCTGTTTAATTTGAGATTTTAGGCTTTTCTCTGGGTGCTCCGGTTTCATCTTATACTTGAAACATATCTATTTTCTGTTTAATTTGAGATTTTAGGCTTTTCTCTGGGTGCTCCGGTTTCCTCTTATATTTTTAACCAAATCTATTTTCGGCTTAATTGGTGATTTTAGGCTTTTCTCTGGGTGCTCCAATTTCCTTTACTTAGAAAATACATTTTAATTGATTTAGATATCTTTGAGTTTTCTCCAGACATCTTGCCCATAAATCATGAAGTTCATAATCACTGGGGATTTAGTTTTGTCTTTTTTTTTGTGGTTCAGCTCTCTTCTTCAGTCCTAAAAAAAATCAGTGATGTCAAATCCCCACCTCTAATTCAGTGCGCCATCTAGCCTACCTCAAATACTTGAGCTTGATATCTTCCAATCTTGATTCTTTTGCGATACCAGCGCTCCGTTTGCTGCTATGTTATCATCACGGCATTTGATAAACCTTTCTCTACAAAAGCAACATGTATGTATGAATTCACAAACGTATTACCCAAAACAAAACCTGAGATTAGTACCTCACAAAAGGAAATCAAAAACAGGAAACAAGTCAAATTCCAAATTTTAAACCCAGATCTGAATAGATTAATAGATCTCCCCCCATAGATCAGGCTCAGTTTCAACCTAGTTCATCCGTAGGGCTCGGCGCAGTTCAGTTCAGGCACGGCTCTCTAATAACAGAGAGCGCATGAGCAGACCGTGTCTGTTGTATTCCTCCCCTTAGTAGCACTAAGTAAACATTATTACTAAAAACATAGAGCACAGCGGACTACTTCTTGCTGGATCAGTAGGTGATTTATTTTAAAACTAACAGTCCTATGGTTACATGGAATATTTCTATGCCCTAGTGGCGGTCTGCCCGCTAAGACTTGGTCTGCCCACTAAGACTTGTTGTCAATAACGAAGAATTACATACTTGCAGTATATCCCTTTTATACTACCGTATTTTCACGACTATAAGGCACATATCTCGATTTTATTACCATTGACTTTTGGCATTACTGACATGTGTGAATATTTTCCTTTCTCTGACACTGCATACAGTCCCAAGTAGCGGTAATTTCGTTAACGAAAACTAAACGAAAATATTTTCGTCAACGCACATTTTTCACCGAACGAAAACTAGACGAGACGAGACAAAAATCCCCACTAATGAACAATAACTGGGAGTAAATCAGAAATAATTTTCGTGGACTAATAAAGACGAAAATGCAGTTCGGTAAATAAAGACTGGGCTAAAATCTATGGACATTTTAGTTCACGAACAAAATCGAGACGAAAACTACATATTATTATTTTATGTTTTTTTCAAATCCTGTCTCCTCCTCCGCCTCCTCCTTGTTAGCTCACCCACTTTCAAACCTGGAGCGGGCGGCGGACACAGAGCAGCCTACACATTACATGGAGCCAGTGATGGGACTAACGGCGTTGAAAGTACCTTGTTTAAGTAACGAGTAATCTAATTCAATTCAATTCAATTCAGTTTATTTATATAGCGCCAAATTCACAACACGTCATCTCAAGGCACTTTACAGTTCAACCAGATCATACAGTCAAATTGATACAAAGTTTTCTGTCTAAGGAAAACCAGTTGATTGCATTGACTCATTGACTCAAATACAATCCCTCACACTAAGCATGCTTGTAGCGACAGTGGAGAGGAAAAACTCCCTTTTAACAGGAAGAAACCTCCAGCAGAACCAGGCTCAGTGTGAGCGGCCATCTGCCGAGACCGACTGATTTGAGCGGTGGACTGTCAC
>NW_015150888.1:254037-254835 GCF_000732505.1 Cyprinodon variegatus
CTACTATGGAGCAATGCCAGACCGAACTTCCCGACCTCAAACCTTGTGGGCGGGACTAAGTTCGGAATGGCACCCAGGCTAGAATTACGTAGGCCTATGTTAAGTGAGTGCATGCCACAGACATCTCTATGCATGGGAACAGAGATATCCCCCCGCTCCAAGGTGTCCTGGTTTTCCCAAATGAAAATATGGTCACCCTATATTAAATAACCACAAATGTATTAGTTTTAGGTATAAAGAATTACCCATTGGTTATACTGATCTGACCAGTGATGACATGTTTAGCAGCATGTCGTCATTCAACCGCTGGTTGTGTAGATGGTGTCCTGAAAACAACGTGGGCTACATTAATAATTGGCAATCCTTTTGGGGAAAGCCTGGTCTGATTCAGAGAGACGGCATCCATCCCACTTTGGATGTTGCAGCTCTTCTTTCTAAGAATCTGGCCACATTTATTAGTCCTCTAAAACCCTGACCACCCAGGGTGCAAACCAGGAGGGAGATTTTTAGTTTAACACACATCTCTGAAGCTTCTCTACTGTTACCCACTCTTTACTCCATCCAGACAGTGTCTTGCCCACGACCAAAATCTAATAAATTAGCAAATATTCTCAAAGGAGTAAATCATGATAATCTAATTAAAATTACAATAACTCCAATTGAGGAAAAAGTTAAAACGATTAAATGTGGTCTGTTTAACATAAGCTCTCTTTCCCCTAAAAGTCTGCTAGTTAATGACTTGATTTGTGATAATCACATTGACTTATGTTGCCTTACAGAAACCTGGCTGCAGCAAGA
>NW_015150888.1:255887-281857 GCF_000732505.1 Cyprinodon variegatus
TGAAACAGCTTCCAGCGCGCCTGCCAATATGTTGTGGTGAAAAAAAAGAAGAGTGGTCTTCATGGAAAGTCAGACGGACAAAATCCACAAGGCGTGGTGCTAAACTTCTGATGCAATGAGTGGTGAAAAATAATCAGTTCTCTATTTTTACTTACTGTTCAGCAACCAAAGGTCAGCATCTCGAAGCATTGTCCTCCTACATGGCCTGGGGATGATAGGAAAAATAAAGAGTAGATTTTTTTAACATTGAGTAGAGGAGTCCATATGAATGAGTAGTCAGAGTCTGGATGTTAAGCTGAGAGTCAGAAAGGCAACAAGACCATTGACACTAAAGATGCTTGAATAACCATCCAGTTTAGTTCCCCATACCAGGAATTTTCTGCGGTTTGAACGCAGCCTTAGGTATTGGATTTTGGTAAAAGAAAAAAAATTACCAAGTTTAAGTTTCACCTCTAGGTGCAATTGATCTGTGAATGTATGTTTGTTTTTTGTTTTTTTTTTTACTTTTGACTGAAGTTGATTTTTTTTCTAATTGCGTCTGTCATGCACCTGTAAGCTGTACTGTCTGACCTTTTCCAGTAGGTGGCAGCAGAGGAGCGCAGAAACTGAGGAGAATGAAGAAAGTGTTGGTTTGATTTGAGTCTTTTATATCCGGATAGAAAGATAGGCTCTCTGTGGAATGACTGATGCTTAAAATGATCCATTGAGATATTTTGAATCTTGAATGAAAACTTTTCTTTTAATCAAACCCCTTTTAATTTAGATGTAATGCCATTTCTAGTTGGAGCTGCAGAGAGCATCTCCACAATCACCTACAGGACACTGCTCTGATGCCCCCCTCCTTTCTCACATCCTGGCCCCCTCCTCCCTTCTTCTCTCCATCTTTCCTCAGCAACAGCCACACCCCAATGCTCCAGCCGCACAGAGAAAGGAAGCTTTTAAATCTGTTAGGCAGTAAAATAATAATAATAAAAAAGAAAAACAGCTTAAACTTTGAATAACCATGAATATTTATAAAGCTGTGCTCTAACAAATGCAGCATCTGTTGAATATGTGTTGCCAAGCGATGCTGCACAGGATTTAAACGGGATTCCCTCCTTCCTGCGCATATATTAGCGCGTTTACGGTAGCTCAATTTGCAATAGGGAGGGACCTTAGGGCCAAACAGCGCTCTCATTGTCACTGCATCCCCACTCACACACACAGGGGTATTAGTGTCAGAGCCGCTCAGCAGCTTAAACCTGCAGGTAAGGCACCAAAACGGATTCATTCATATCATTTTTAATATAGCTGTAGACATTTTTCTACGCACAATCCTGCAGGAATAGGCAGTTTGGACGCGTTTTTACGCAGCGCTTGGATATGTAAAGTTTCTAAACCAGTGTGTATTGTACTGTTGCGCTATTTGCAGCTATGTAGATCAATTTTAATGTATGTTTTTTATTTTTAAAGCCATTTTCTACCTCTAAATTATATGTTTTAGAGGTTAAAAAAGGACTGGTTTTGATTTGGTGATGTTGGTGCGTCTCCGCCGATGCGCTACTGTTTGCTGTCGTTGCCTCTTTTGTTCTGGTCCACGCCTGCATGGTGCTGAAAAGCCGGCTGCGGCATCCACTGCAGCAGATAAACCAGCTTTTAACGGGAGGAAGGGATTGGGATTTAAGGAAGGATGCATTAAAAAATGTAATCATGTTTTGCACGTTCTAGACATGTTTAGTCTGGGACCACATATCTAAGCAGCCCTGCCCAGGAATGATAACTGGCTGGCACAAGCAAAAGGTTGCATTGCTTCAGATGAACCGGCATGACTAGAAATCACTGGCGTTCACTCTGCTGACTTATTACCTTTCTGGATTCTGCATTTTTGCTTGGATTTCCCTGAAGATTTCCTTGTCATCCACTGTACAGTAGCTTAAGATCAAAGTGCAGTGCTGCAACAGAGGCAGACTGTGATAAAGTGAAAAAGGCTGTAAAAAAGAAAAAAAAAAATCATTTTTTTGTGTTTTAATAGAGATCCTGACTGAAACATCATTGATTAAAAAAATTTCTACTTTAAATTGTTTTAAACAAGTAGTAATACCTCTTTAAAGATTTAACAATTTCCAAAACTATTTGCCTTTATAATCCACATAACTAAGTTATAAATTGCAGTGTCATGAAACATGGTGATGGCAGGATCATGCTGTGGGGATATTTTCCATTCGCATTGGGACTGGTGGACAGATTGAAACAGCCACTGTGGACCTGCAGCTTAATCTGTGCCCAGGTCAGCAAGAACATGGTAGTGGCAGCATCATGCTGTGTTTACAGTTTTAATTGCCACAAATTCTGATTCTGATTAAGGGGTTCTAGATACCACTTTAAAAATCTTTTGTATTTTATTTTTTTTTTTGAGAGACATCGATATAACAATTTTAAACTTGTAACATTAAAGAGACGTTATGTATGTTTTTACTGAAAATTGTCTTTAAAATAGCCTTTTTATTTGACACTTAATGATGAAATATATTGTTTTAATTAGCAGACTGACACCTCAATAGTTCAGCGCAGACGTATCTATAAGGCTGTAGCATATTCTCCTGAATTACTTCGGTTGGAAGTTCCTGCGCTGTTCTTCGGATGTGACGGGAATCATGTCCGTGTTGAATTGGTCCGAACGAGCAAAGAAAGTTTTGGTCCCAGGTGGCAGTATCACTAGAAAACTCTGTAAAGCGTCTTTAAGGAACGAATGAGATGTTACCAAACACGCACTTCAATTTAACACCATAACCATTTGTACTAATATCAATAACAGAACTGAAACTTGTTTTTTTTAGTTACATCAGGCTAACATTCGCATTATAGGACAACTAGTTAGTACTGAAACTCTCTTTTAAACATCTTAAAGAGAGTTTAAAACTCCCATGAGTGACTAGTGTATGAAATACTTGTAATTGCCATCTTCTGGGTCATGGGGGTAGTGTCAGCAGAGACTCCAACATTTCCCTATCCCCCAGGCATCTCCTCCAGCTCTGATTGGGGAAGCCTAAACGCTCCTAGGCTAGCTGAGAGGCTGGAAACTCACCTGGTATGTCAGTATGTATTAGCGCGAAGGTTGTGTTGAAAACGCGGACTGGGTTTTTCTCAGCATGGTATTTTTATATATAAATAAGTGGAATGGAGTTGATTTTTAATGTCCGTCGTCTTTTAGCGTGAAAAATTGGGGATAAGGAGTGTGAGTCTGTGAAAACCCTTAGATGCCTGAGTCTCACACCCAATGGGTGAGAGTTGGCAGCCCTGAAACAACATCCTCAGTTAGTACAGCACTAGCCTGGGTGCCATTCCGAACTTAGTCCCGCCCACAACGTTTGAGGTCGGGAAGTTTGGTCTGGCATTGCTCAGTAGTAGCGCGAGTATGCTAGCACAATATCTTGCGGGCCAATCAAATTGGGCTTTATAAGATGATGGACAGATGATCAACAGTAACGTAATCAACCACGTCACCAAAGCGCGCTTGGGTGACAACAACAATGGCCGCCGCTGGAGAGTTGAGGTGTGTAGATTCTGCTATTAGGTCTGTTCTAGAAGATATCGACAGCAGGGGTGTAAATCAGATCCATCATGGCGATTCGATTCAGTACCGATTTCCTGACCCTCGATTATTTTCGATACTCAAGAATACACCACGATTCGATTCGATTAATCGGTAAAAAATTTTTTATTATTATTTTTTTTTTTTTACACCTTACAGGCTAAACAAAGTTTTAAGTTTGAAATAAATCAATGAAAGCTGTAATATCGTTATGCATTTTTTTTTTAGAAACAACAGCAAATAACAGAAGTAGAAACGTTGCATCAAAAAATACTGCAAAAATACTGCAGAAAACCAGTGCAATGATTGCAATTCAATAGAGTGTCAACGTCCCCTTGAGAGACGCTCCGCTGCTCCTCTCCCAAATTGTAGATGACCGCAAACAGCGCCGCAGACAGGAGGCCAGCTTGTTTTGTTTTTATGACCGAAATTGCGGAAAACAACTCGTGAAGTTTGACCCGTTAGAAGAGCGAGGTGCGCGAGAACGCTGGGACCCTTTTTCCACCTGGAGCGCCGCTCTTTTTGGCCCTCATGTCCCTCCGTCGTCGGACTAAACTCGCCCCCACTTCCTCACCGCCTCGGCCGTATCTAGACCCACAGCATATAGCACAGACCACGCTTCAATATTGAGCATAATTTAAACATGTCTGTGTGAAGCTTGTTGCAACACACTGCTGTAAGAGTATAACCAGGAAGCGAGGTAGGAGGGCAAAATAGGTTTAGCACGGGAGGGAGAATTACGCCCGGGAGGAAATGGATAAAAATTGACCGGAGGAAAAAAAAAAATGAATCGATTATCTTGCGGACGTGTCGATGCATCGGATCGTTGGCTTTTGGATCGATGCATCGATACAAAACGATTATTATTTACACCCCTAATCGACAGCAAATTAATTTTAAAAGAGGAACAGAGAAACGCGATCAAGGCTCATCTTCTTATTCTAAACGTGCAACTGCACGCTTTAATTTTTGTTGACAACAACTATGCGTCGCTTAACATACGTCACGCACTCCTTGCTCTTATTGGCATTTTTTTCCTGGTTCGTTCAAAACACGCTCCATAATCACAGCTCTATGGAGCAGAATCAGACTCATATTCTGACTAGAATTGAGTAGGACTACGTCAGGCTAGGTCAGCACCCCCACCCCCTTCAGAATTAAAACCTGTAGGGTTGTGTAGTATTTCTAATGAAAAAATAAAGTGTATGTTATGCCAGTTCTAACCTTTTTTTTGCCCTTTTTTATGTTAACAGACACGGGAAACAAAAAATAACAAATTGTGACAAAGTTTGCAGTTATAGATCAAAATAGAAATGTATTGTAAAATAATAAAATAGATAATGTCCTTATCCACAAAGGAAATCTATGTAGCAATCGACACAACCCTATGTGAAAGCCTGATTACAGAAAATAATGCATTCTGGAATACCTTTGTGTCTTTAAGGTAGTGTTGTGCAAAAAATGTATTTTATGAGTGGGATTAATAATACTTTGAAGTTAAGAAAATTAGTGTAGCAAGGAATTCGTAAAGAACTACTTTCCCTATGTAACACAGATTAAGGGTTTCTCAACCAAACAGAAGTTGACTAAGTGCATTAACACAGCAGGCTAGTTGTGTGGCAAGTTTTATCCACAGCCCTCCTCCCATCGCACCGGATTTGTTTGAGTCTAATCACTAACAAGAGTAATTGAAATGACCCTAATCAGGAACCAACAGGTTGTGTTGGTGTCAGTCTTTAAACTCCAGGTTTTTTTAGGTGAAATTTGAGTGACCTGAACATGTTGGTGACCACAGGGAACAGCTGATCCTCCCTTCAAACTCCATTACGAAGTGATATCTTGTGTCAGTTCTTGTTAATCTGTTGAAGTTTTTAAAACCACAGCAGCTTCCCCATATAGAAATAGGTTTCAAACCTTAGATCAAGGTTTAAAATAAAAAAATAATAATAATCGGTCATGAGTTTTGGGCTAAAGTGGTGAACAGGATTTGGGATGCGGCTCAGTCTCCTGCTGCTCTACCTTTCAGAATGGTTTTGGACCTCAGGTGCTTAATGGGAGGTGGCAGAACTGTGCTTCAGGAGGTGATTTAGTCTGGACTGTCAGAGGATTCTAATCCCATTTAGATACGTCAGAGAAGCCAAACAGCACACTGACCTGGATAAGCCTCTTGCTCCTTCACCTACTTATTGTAAGATCCACTGCCTACCTAAGATTATCAGCATACCTAAACACAGCAATATATATATGGACGCTGGTAGAAGATCATTATATTGGAATAGTTTATACAGTTTGAAATTTCAGGTGTAAAAGGACATGTAAAGCTAAGGCCTTGGTGTCTTGATTCAGTGTGTCATGTCCTTATCTGGTGCTGAGATCCCCTCAATGACCTCCTTGCTTACAGCATGGTTTTTCTAGCCATTCATTCACACTCTTTGCCCTTGTACCAGAGCCCCATCCATGGCTGACTGACGGCAAGTTTCCCCAAACGAGCCCTGACAGCCAGTGTCACATTTCATTCCTCACGGATGATGCTTTCTGACAGAGAGGACACTCAGCGCGAGGCATTCTTTCTCAATATTCTCACAGGCTTTTAGATTTTGGACTTTTTTTTTCAAGGAAACTTTGTTAGGTAATCTGTGAGGTCTCACAGCTGCTTGAACATAAGAGGGTGTAGAAAAGAGAACACATTTCCTGGAGTCAAAGGGTTGGCCTGGCTCAACTCCAGCAAACCCACTCCATCTGCATCCATGTGCCTCCGAACGCCCGCTTTTCCTTAAAAGTAGGTTTCTTGTTTTAGAGCCGTGTGTTCGGATGCATTCCATGCCAAAAAAACAACCAAAAAAGCCCTCCATGTTCACGCTTGGCTGTAACAGAAAGTTTATGTGTCTCTGTCATTCTGCTTTTGCGTACTCTGTGGTTTCACACCCCTAATTGATGCTGAGAACTGCCAACAACTGGGCTGTTGACATCTGATGGATAATGTAATGGTGGCGCCTGCAGCTACACATTTAGTCATGTTGAGCCACAAACTTTAGCGTACTACTTTATTGGGATTTTTTTGTGATAGAGCAACATGATGGATATTTTTTTTATGTTTAACAAATGAAAATCATGTGTAATGTGTTAGTAAACCTAAACTGAATAATGTTACATTGTATAATAACGGTTTAATAATACAAAAAAAGGAAAAGTGATTAATTAGTGGAGCTTATGAAGGGTTCACTAGTGTTTATGTCTCATTCATTTTACAGCAGGCCGGAATTATTTTCTTTGTTAGCCCTTGGCTTTCACTCCTACTCCCCTCTTTTGCTTTCTCTCTCTGCATTAGTTTCCTGGCATTTATGTGCAACAAAACATGTTATAGCAAAGTTATAATAATTATAGGTAAAATGGAGGATTTTGGCAATTTTTAAAAAAATCCTGCCCTTTCCACTTAAAAAAAAATGCACATGGCCAACCCTGTACCTGCTCCTGAGAGAACGCCTATAAAATGCCTGCAAGAGCCCATTTCTCCTGGTTCATATTTTGCTTAAAAGTTGCTGTTGGCATCACTCATACTGTGCGATTTTTTTTCAATCGTTGCACGCATCTGCTGCTCACACTGTACGACTAAACCCTGCGTTTAGTCGTACAGTGTGAGCATTAGCTCATGATTTATATTCGGCCCGACGCTGTGATGCGATATACCTGCTCACACTGTACGACTAAAAACCACTTCGGACTGAGCTCCGCAGTGAGATGGCGCTGCTCTGTAGCTCTCTATCCTGAAGCTAAACAATTAGAAGAGGGATATTAAGCTCAATATAGTGAACTGCGCTACCTTAGCAATTTGTGCAATTTTGTGCTGAGGGTCCTAGAAAGAAAGGGCAATGACGTATTTGGAAAAAGGACGTGGCTGCTGCAGTCCGTTAATTTTGCAGACAGAGGGCATTTCACTCATTTCACTCATTCTTGACCAGGAGGTGGTCATGAGAGGCTGATCGCCCCTCGTAACCCCCTGTACACTACACGACTCACAATGCACGATCAGGCTGAAAGTTGGGCCGATCGCAAGATTCTCGCATGACTGGAAAATTGCCCCGAAAATCGCACAGTGTACGCCGAGCTTTACTTTCCAAAAGAGGATTTGCAATTTTTCCGCTATGTCAGACTCACCACGGGTAAGTGAAAATGGGGACGAGCACGTAGGACGGCCTTACGTAGAAAGATAACCAGAATGATTGACACTTATTTTGATATTCCAATCGGACAAAGAAAATTCTCCACTATACCTTTAAGAGTACAAAAACTGTTTATTATAAACGATACAACCTATTGCCCATGAGAACAGCATGTTTTTATTGAAATTACTCAATTCATATTAATGATGCATAGCTATAGTTGTTAATAGTGGATCTCTTATCCATTAATATTTAACAGTGTTTGATAATTGAGAATAAATACATCAAACTATAATTCATTGTTCTTTTACTTTCGATAAAACAAGGCCAGTTTAATCTTAAAGAACAGTTTCTAGTTGGGCTTCCAGGTTTGGAATGAGGAAATTTAAGCTCGCTTGGCTTTCCATTTTGTTGAAAATCATAATCATGTATTTGCTGTAATAATAGGTTGTAAACAGCTTCGAAATAACTTCAGCTCATGTTTTGTGTGAGCTTGTGTTCCATCCCTGCACTTTATTTTTTTTTTTTCCACAGACCCATTCTTCATTTTTACTTCTGTGTTTCTCCATGTAGCCTGTGGTCCTGAAAAGGCCTCTTGAGAATCATAAGTTTCTGCCCTTAACATGTCCATCAAACCAGGAGCTATTTAAAGCTTTTGTGACCAACAGTGGGAAGAAACCACAAATGTGCTGGGGCTTTTTCCTGAGTGGACCACGGACCTCTTGTTAGCCGGGTGGCTAGTTGTCAGCTAAGCTATGTGGGTTTTGGCCTTTATGGTTTCCAGATGTGAAAGCCAAACAGTGGGGTTGTTTTCCTCCTCATCCTTTCACAAACAGTCCACTGGCAGCTGTTTTACTCCAACACATAGAGTGAAGTGTTCTAGAGGACTCAATGAGGGACATTGTACTGTAGGACTGTTAGCACACATTGAGGCTATCAGGTTTCTGATTGGTTTGTGGCATCTAAGTCTTCATGTTTCTGAAGGTTTGAAGGGGAGTGCCATGGAAGTAAATCCCCTAAGGATTCATGAGTAAATTGCTTTTTAATGGCTCAAAGCTTTAACATGTCCTAACAGTGTTAGCACAAATGCTTGAGTGCATCTGCCGGTCAGGGTCAGATTTTGGGATAAATGGGATTCCCGCAATCATGGGAATGTCACACATGGCTGAAGAGCCAGAGTGAAATGTTGGAGCGGATGGAGGTGTGAATCGGTGGATGATATGTTAACTTTTTGATTGAATGGACTTCTTGAATAGCTCTACTAAAGAGATTGTACTAAGGTTGAGACTGGAAGAGAATTAAGGGCAGGGTTTTGTTTATTAACGTACTTATATATGTATTCAAACGTTGTAGATACCTTTTTCTTTTTTTTTATCTTCCACCTATTAATGATTGAGTGAATTAATCAGACCAGAAATATGTTGCTCTTGTACTGCACTGCAACAGGCCTCTCATTTAACAAGCATCCTCCAGCTCTCCTGGACTGACTGTAACGAGTTGTTTGGAAGCATTAAGCATGGCTTTATTGGGGCCATCAAGGGCCCCCCTCACCATGGGAACCTCTGCCATGGAAACCAGTCCCTGAAAGGAATGACCCCTTCAAGTACCACTGTGTTTGTATCTCTGTTTAGTAAGAGGATACAGGCATTCTTTTGTGTTCATTTTGACCTGGGAATACTCTGAGTAAAGCGAAACCTTTGACCTCTGGGCCTCAGATTCCTCTGACTGGTTTTATACATCCAAAATATTTTAAATGTAAGAAGTGAATAAACTGCCATGTTTGATTTCTGTTCAGAATAGAGTCCTAGCCATCTCAATACAAAGCAGTTGTTAGAAATATCCAAAATGTGTCTACTTATAGTCAAATCATTGAGTCAGTGAGCATAAATCTTGGTAGAATCTTAGTTTTTTATTAGCACTATAAAACAGATGTTAAAGAGACTGGAAAGAAAGGTTCTCCTCCACAATGACATTCGTGATAGACCATACAATTAAGGCAAACAATTAATCAAGCACAAATTTAAAACCTTCAAGGTTTAAAACCTCTATTTAGGGTGCTGGGCGTTCATGGATTTACTATTAAATATTTGGTCATGATCCATATTTCATCACCTTATGGTACGAACGTAAACTGACTTTTAAATCAAAAGCTCTGCCTTTTGGCTCTGCTCTCTATCCAGTGCAATACTACAGAACAGTACAATATCTTGTCCACATGAGGCAGGAACTTTCCACAAACCAGAAGTGGACCTTTTCCGGTCAAAGTCATGGTCTCTGTGCAGCAGCCTTTTCCCAGCTGCTGCACACTCTTCTGCAAATCTAACCAGCTTGTCCTGCAGTTCTTGGTAGGAGGGAGCCAGCAGAGCCAAATCATCCACTGGTCCCCATACCAGACACCCTCAGGTCCTTGGCTGTTCCTGCAAAGCCTCTCCATAAAGGCTATAGACAGACCAGTGACAGAGGGCAGTTTTGTCGTAATTCTACATGCACTGGGAATTGGTTCGACAATGCAGTCGCTTAACAGTGACTGGATGGGCCCCAATAAAAGGCCCCGGACTCTGCCCTCCTAACCCTCACAGGGCACCACATGGGACACGGTCGAATGCCTTCTCCAGGTCCACAAAACACATGTGGACCATTTGGGCAAACTCATAGTGTATGTACTCTTGAGCACCCTGCAGACAGTGTAGACATGGCCCAGTGTTCCAGGGCCAAGACAAAAGCCTCACTGCTCCATCTGAAGAAAAGAGAACCTGATCTTCTGGACTTCTATAAGTTGGTTCAGGATCACCAGTAATGAGGATGTAGTGTAATTCAAGCTTTTTGATTCCAATATATAATTAATTTAAATTCCTTTGAAATCTTTACATTTCTGTACAATTTCCATTTCACTCATGAAACTTGTTAAATACAACAGAAAATACGCTAAGAACGTCAATGTTTAGACTTTATGGGAATGAAATGGTACAAAGCTAAAATTGGATGAGACAAAATGGTAATGGTTAAGCAAGAAACCGACAAATTGGCAAAAAAGACTAATTGAACCATAGTCGGTACAACTCCACTGATGAGAACTCATGCCGTATTATGCTGTTACCAAGTCTGCACCTAAATATTAGAATGTTTTTGGCAAAGTACTGTTTCATGGGATAGGTAGTAGATGTCAGATGTTTGACAATTTCATGTCAGAGAGGCATAGATTCTTCTAAAAAATGTTTTGCCAGTTAAAATGACTTTCAATGTCCTACTCAATGTAATTTCTCTATGTAAAAGAAACATCGGGTCAAGAAAATGTTGGGTATTCCAGATCATTACCAACTTCTGCTATTAACCAATCTACATCTGTTTCCAGTATCATTGAGGTCTACTGTGGCACAACATTTCAGAAGTATAATCCGCAACTTCTTTTTTTGTTGAAACGGCACAGTTCAAGTATCGCTACCTTGTAAATGTATGTCACAATAAGAACTTGATGTGTAAGTAGTGGATCCATTATCCTCACATTTCTTTTTCCTTCTTGATGTTCTTTTTTTCAGAAACCTTTCCTCAATTCAAGCACTTGTCTTTTCAAGCTTTGCTTTCCATTTATGTGTTATTCTAAACACTAATTGGCGATCTGATTCAAGCTCAGTCTGTTTTATAGGAGGTAAGCCTGTAGGCTTTCTTTTATACCAATAGTCTTTTATACCAGTTATGTCAGGCTTACCTGAATTCATCATCATCACACTTAAACTTTTGCTACTCCCAGGAATACAACCAAAGTTTGTTTGTTTTATGTGTTTTTGTACTCTCTGTAGGGTATGTGTTTTTGGTTTTCCTTGACCCTTTTGTAACATGGTTATGTCATTTTATACAACATTTATCTGATAATTTGGCCTTCTGTTTTGTTTTGCTCTTTTTGATGGCAGACTCGATTAAAGTTCTGTACGATTTTCTGTAAATGTTGAAAACGTATGGTAATAGCATAATACTAATTAAACCTCAAATTATTTGAATATTTTGACTATTTTATGTAATATTTTGCAAAATCTATGAACATCTTGATAATACAGTAAATGTGTTGTTCTGTATAAGGATTTACTGTAAAGTAGCCTTTTTTCTCAGTTTTTGCTATTGCCCTGGCCTGCCTGAAATTTTACACACATTTAATGTTTACTTACCTTTCCATGAAGGCGAACTGCTTATTAGTCGATTACAGTTGCTCTTTTTCCCATGTCAGTAACGGAAAACCATCAGGATGTTTTTTTCATGCTGTGGTGGGTTTGAGGTATGGGGGATTTCTAAACACCAAATGCACGTCCATTGTCCATACCTGTATGTTGTTTCAAGTACAAACATTTTAGTCTTGAAATTCAAAGCACAGATTGTGCTCACCTTGATCTTATCTCAGACTCTGCCATGTCTGCAGTAGCTTTAAACCTGTTTGTCAACTCAGCCTTGCTTACCAGCTACTTTGCCTTTATATTTCAAAAATATCTAAACTGAAAATGGTGGAATCACCAGAATTAGGATTATTTATATCCATTGGCTCTCTGGCATTCTGCAGGTGTCAAGTTATTGATTTTTTTTTTTCTTTCCAGAGCCCCCTGTCCTTCAGCTTACCTATCCTCTGTGGGGTAGCCAGAGGAGCAGGGGAGTGCCTGAGGATGTGCGAGGCCTTATTGAGATGCTAATCTGATGCCATCTGCTTTTCTAACTCATGGGGTGGTTTCATAAGATGCCTTCCAGTCCTTGGCTGCCCTATTGGATAATGCACCTCATAGAAGCTGCCAACACATCGCTCTAAAAATTGGTCTTTAACGTAGGGGCTTACTGAAAAGATTCATTGAACCTTCCGTCTATTTCCAGGGGCAGCGGACCTCTCAATAATAGGCTTGTTTTTCTGCATGACCCCTCACATCACTCAGTCAAAGAGCCTTCCGGCCAGACGAGTAAATCACGTCCAGAGCTGTGTGCCGTGGGTTGCTCCCAACTGCTGCTTTATCAAATGAAGCAGATGTGATTTACATGTAACTTCTGACTTGTTGGAGTTTGGATTCCACTCAAGAGTGGGAACACTTCTCAGACATGTTTTCTGCGTGGCTGCACCTCAGCGGGTGTCTGTGTGGGATTTTGCTTGGATTTGCAGCTCTGGGATGCCATACCCAAGCAGTTCTTGGCAATGACTGCTGGAACCTGGTTTGGTGTTTTGGTTTTAACCACTTGAATAAAGACAAATTGTGGTTATAATCAATCAAATGAGACTACTGCAGAAATGTGGTATGCTTTTAGTGACTAATTTGAGCTTGGAAGAAATTCTAATGCCTCAATAAAGAACTGTTAAAATTTCTGATGATCCTAAGTTTATATCGATATAATTGTAGGTTCTCTTAAATAACGTCAAGAGAATCAGTGGTCTAACATTTTTGTTTTAGTCTAAAAAAGAAGCTTGTAAGACATTCATCTAAAGAAATATCATAAGGAAAAGTCTCAGCAGGATTTGGAGTCATTCCAACTATTGTGGCCCTGTTCATAACCTAACCAAGGACCGACGGGGGTCCTGTTTAGGGACCACTGGATTTCATTGCTTCTTTTTTCATGTGACATGGTCTTGCTGACTTCCTCCTGACAAGACCTACAGTATGCACTTAGGTGTTTTCAGCCTAGTGTGATGTAGCCATGATAAGGATCAAGTCAGATGCTTTCATTAGATATGGAGTGAGGAGCTTGATCATTCAGGAAGGCCTCAAATTAGAGACACTTTTCCTCCACATTGAGAGGAGTCAGCTGAGGTTGCATGGTCATCTCTTTAGGATTCCCCCCGGACACCATCCTGGCATGTCCCACTGAAAGGAGACCCAGGAGATGTCAGAGAAAAAGCTAGAGGGACTGTATTCTTGGCTGCCCTGGGAATGCCT
This sequence comes from Cyprinodon variegatus, assembly GCF_000732505.1. Lineage (NCBI taxonomy): Eukaryota > Metazoa > Chordata > Actinopteri > Cyprinodontiformes > Cyprinodontidae > Cyprinodon > Cyprinodon variegatus. The sequence goes on from NW_015150888.1 coordinate 269,516, forward strand.
CTGGCTTTTTCCAGCCAAACTGGGGAAGGTGTCTTGGGATAGAGAAATCTTGGGTTCTCTGCTAAGACTGCTGCCCCCTTGACTCATGCCCAGATAAGCTGAGAACGAACAGGAAAGAATATTTGGAGTATTTTTTTAGACTCTACAAGTTATTTTGCAGATTTAGTGTCCTTAGACCAGGGGGTGTCCAAAGTTGGCTCTCGAGGACCTGATTTTTTTAAAAGTTGTATCAATTTCTAATCAATGAGGTAATTCCTACTGGTCTAACACTATACATGTAGTGTGGACTGCTGCATGGTACATTTCGGAAGAAATTGTGATAAGTGAGGTTTAACAAAAGGCAGTTAATTAGCCATCAATAGAAATCAGCAACGCTATAGTAGGGAACATCTAAAACTTGCAGGACAGCAGCCATCAAGCATTGACTATGGACATCCCAGCCTTTGATCTGCCATATTATGCCAGGCTTGCCCTGAATATGGTTCAGTGTGGCAACTGTGCAAATGCATTTCTTAAGGAATCCAAAACATTAAAATCAACATATTGATTTTAATGGTCCAGTTACCAAGGCCTTGTGGCACTGTGGAATATTCTGCAAGAAGGAAGTGTGGCCACATTAATTAACTAACGTGACTGATTTTTTGGCGTTATTGTTGTCAGTATTTTGTCAATCTTTACTGAGATTCCATACTAGCACATAACCTTTTTATCTGATAAAACCAAAATAACCTAAATTGACCCCTCTTGGTCCATAAAACCCTTGTTGTTATGTTACTTGTATGAGTGTCTAAAACCTTTGATGTTTATTGATACTTTTAGTCTTTAAAACTCCAAAAGCGTCAAATTGTGCAGAGGCAAACATTGCAGCTGTTGAAAAACTGTGTATAAAAAAAACACCAAAGTCATGGTAAAATTGTCCTGAATGTTAAGTCTAAAAACTGGACTCCATTTGTTCTAAAGGCTGTATACTTTACATGTCGACAAGTTTGAATAAAGAAATTATGAAATTCGAAGGAAAAACGTAGGATGCAGAGATACAGAAACTTTCCTCCGATTTGATTTTTCTTTCCATTTAACATTTTTGTCAATAACAGATGTATAACATAATAATAATAACATATATTTCTCTACTCTTAACTCAGCGAAATAATGACCACATCTAGACAATGTTTCCTTTTCCCAGTGAAGAACCCCACTGTTACACATGATGATAGGAAAAAAAATCTTATTTAGTCATAATTAGGTTTGTTCTCAAATTGTTATGTAAAACCAATCTAAACATAAATAATGTGAAAGTATAAACAGCAATGCCCGATGCACAATTTTTCTGCTTTGATGAAAACCATGATAAACGTCTTAAAAGTAGAAACCTCACCCTCCCCTTCATATGCTTTTCCCACTACAGAGAACTGATATAAACAGGAAAGCAGCATCTCAGATGCTTGTTCCCACTACTAACTCATCTCAGCCTGAGCTCCTTCCGACCTTTAGGACTTTATCGGCATCAGCTCCTATGTTCTCTAACTTTGCTATTTCCTGAGCAGGGCGGCTTCCCTGTCAGCACACACATAAAGCAGAGCTGGAGATATCCGAGACGCTTTAATCTGCCTCCATATCTGAGTAATGAAAACACAAAAACGCTGGGTTTCGTCGAGCCTGCTCTGCATCATTCCGTCTACACGTGTTTTGCTGTGGCGTGTGTGAGCCAGCGTCTGGTGTAGATCTGTAAATCTGTGGTGACTTGCAGTCATTTGCTTTCCAGACTATTTAAGTCTGGTGCTTAAACTGACAACAGCCCTGCTTGGAGGAGGTTGTCCTCGACACATGAGCCTACCTTTGCTAGCGTCTCTCTGAGGGGGGTCATCCCTTTGTCATCTCTTTCTTTTTAAGTCAACAGAATTTCTGTTTTAAATAGAATATATTAAAATCTTAGCTTTAATTCCAGTGCAATAAGTCAGAGCGGAATAAAGATTAGCTCCACAATTAAAGTTTTTTTAGAGCATAATTTGAGTTTTTTATTCTTTAGAAATAAATGTACTTTTAATGAAATGGCACTTGTGTAGCTGACAAAGCTTGTTAATGCAAATATAATCATGCTAATGATAATTCAATGACAGCTACGTAAAAAAACCTAATGAGTGTCTGAAAAGAAAGAACTCAAAATAAAACCTAGTGGAAGAAAACCCCCTGCATTCTTGCGTTAACAGGTGTCTGGGTGTGATAGTATCATGGTTTGAACAATACAAATCTACAAACAATATTCTTTGCAAAGGACTAAGTAAGTGTAGGAAAACTTTAAATTTCCAATTAAAAGGCCTACCACTGGAGGTGAACAATGTTAGCTTCCAAGAACGTTTGAACGTTGCGAAGTTGTAGTGTAGCTAAGGAAAGTAGCAAGGACCATAAATACAGGGCATGTAAAGGGAATATGTCATTAGTTAATGTTTAATTTACAAATATGACCACTGTTATTCAGTCAGCAGGTACCTAGCTGAAAAGTTTGATGTTAAAGGTATGCCATAGTTAGAACCTTTTTAGAGGCTGTTTCATAGTGATGCTAGCTACCTTAAATGCCTCTCGTAAACCCTTTTAAAAATATTTTGCCCTCTTTGCAAAATTAGACAGCAAGGATAACCCCCTTTTTAACCAGAAGTTGCTAATAAGCGATACAAGTTAGCATACTGCTCCCAGCTAACTTCAGGATCACTACCTAGGCAATGGCAGCTTGGCACCAATGGCAGCTTGTCGGGTGTCTAACTTCACAAAAAATACCACTACGTAAATTACATTAATCTTTTTATATAGTCAATTTACCTTGGAAAAAAGATGTTTGACAACACACTATAGAACTATATATTGCTGTGTCATTTCTTGGTTTTGTTAAATAGGCTAACATAACATCCATTACTAGCCTACTCCAAGGTGATGCTCTTTTTGACTTACTGCAAAAACATTTTTTAAAACATTTTTCAGTTATTTTGGTGGTGCTAGAAAGACATTAAAAAGTGTTTCACTACTGGGTTTTGTTTCATAATATAAGGGCTACTGCTAGCTACCTAAAATGATTATTTTTTTAGCTTTTTTGCTTCCATACTTTATATTTCACAACCTTTGCGGGTCTGTTTTGTTTAATTCGATGCCAAACAATGTCCAGGTTTGTTGTCAACTTGTTTAATTTCTGAAACCCAGCTGCCAGTGGCATGCTTAATCATCACTGTCCTTGGTTCTTCTTTCTTCTAATTTTATTTCCCAAAAAGTCGTAACCATGGTTATTTAGCCTGGTGTCATGAAAACAAAATCTTACTGCTGCCTAGACACTGCATCCCCTAGCTGTGAATAATCACTTGGAGTCTATTTTCATATCAATTAATTTTGCTATATTCTTCAAGCAAAGAGTCAAAGTAAGACAGAGAGTTTGAGAAGTTTCATTTCAGACTGAGCCTCAGACCAAAAGCTTCTGGGTTGCAGAGGATAATCCTGACAGATCTTTTTAATATCATGTTCTGGAGTGGGACATAAAGGCAGATCTGAGTTTACAACAGGCCATAGCTGTAATCAGACAGACATGTCCTGAGCTGCTGCTGGCTCCAAGCATGTAGATGTCAAGCTAAGTTACTGATGAGTGAACTCACCCTTGAGTCGCTCAAGTGCAAGAAGTCATTACAATGCCAGCATGCCAATCCTCCTGTTGGTTCATTGAACCTGGGACTCCTCACTTCATCCTGTTTCATTAACAAATGTTATGTGATTTTAATACCTATGCTCTCAGAGGGCCTTGAAACGATACCACCTCCTCATTTGTTCCATCTAGTCGCTTACTATGACCACAATATTGCTGTATTGCTTACTCTAATAGCCTGCACTCTGCTAATACAGGAGGTCAGGTTTGTAGAGGTTTCCTGTGTGGACAGGAAGCCACTCAATGAGGCTTTCACCTTGGAGTACTCTAAGAGGCATTCTGTGTGAGCTGATTGATTGGTTATATTTTCCTACATTATCACTTATATTGACACGTTGCGCACCAAACCTCCTAATGCTTGTTTGTTTCTTTGCCTAGAGCCACACAGATCATTGTTAAAGGATGAAAGCACTGCATGCAGATTATAAGCCTTTGTCCTAATCCTTCCCAACATTCAGTTCGAGGAAAACTATTTCTTTTATTTATTATGCTGGAAAAATACAACTTAAGCAAATACAAAAGACATATTTCATAATTTGACAAGTAATACCTTCTAATTTAACCCTTTATAGGGCACTCAGTGAGCCAATAGTGTTATCGGAATCCAGGACAAGACCGTATTACCTTTACCTACCTTACATTAAAAAAATATGGATATTTTGATGGCAAAAATGTCAATGTAATAAAAAGAAACACCAACTGCCTGATTATATTAAGAAAAATAACAAAAGTGCTTCTATAACAAATGAATGAAAAACACTCTGAGAGTAAAAGAAATACTTTTTTTTTTTGGTACAACATTTCCTGAGCGGCATTAAATCTGATCCTGGTACTTAAATTTTTTAGTTTAAAAATCTAAAAGTTTCAATTAGCTTTTTACCTTTTTTTCTTGACTTGTTAACTCAACTTAATTTACAGTAGTTAATAAATTATTCAAGGGCTCATTTAATTGGTCAAATGCCAAAATGAGATGTACAGCCATGTAGCAGGATCTTTGCTGAATGGCTGGATATAGATCTTGTGCTTCTAGAATTTACTGAGGGAAAGGGGACTCCATTTGTAGGGGGTATGCAAGTGATCAAAAATTTTAACTTGTCCTATAAAGGGTTAAAAACTACCACTTCCGCACTTTGTGGCAGCCATCATATGCTAGCTAGCAATGGTTTTTATGGGGATTTTCTTCATGGAGGAACTTTGAGTCCTTCTTTGTAGAAGAGGTTTAAATACGTCACATTTCAAGACTTTCAATTTTGTTCTGGGGCATTATCAGTATGCGTTATACTTATTAATACTTTAAATTTCCTTAGATTTTACGTACAACCACCTGAAATAAAAGGCGATACAAATCCAACCCCAAAGTTCCTTTGACAGTCATGTCATGAATACGCTCTTCTGGTCTACCCTTTTGCTGATGATACACAACTATTTCTTAATGTCAAGGACAGTATTGTATTAATGGTATTCAGATTCGCATTTTACTCCAGCTAACTGCCAAAGTTCAGACTAATATTTGTGGCTAGACTGGCAATAAATGAACTCACTTCCATTTTCTTTAGCGTGGAGTAGCGTTGTTAAAAGTGCAGATCTGTACAGCGTATACCCTAAATTGCGAATATCTCCTCAGATGAAAAAACCTTATTTTAATAACTTTTTATCAATGACATTTAAAATATCTACTTCACAGTTTTAATTTCTTTACTTTTTATTCAATTAGGAAAACTACAGGGCATAAAAATCATACTTATAGTTCTCAGGACAAAAGTACAACACACTAGACACTTTAAACCAAACTGGAGCAAGTTATGAGAGCCATGCTTCATTCATTCACCTTTGAGACATCTAATGTTAAGCCTTAAATCAAAAGATGATTGGTTTCTAAAAAACATAAAAGGACCTATTTCATAAAACATAAACTGTTGATGGTTTCCCTGCCAACAAAAACATGACCTTCACAAATAAACTGCATTTGCTGTAATATTATGTTGTCACCTGAACCTAGAGTAATCTCTCTGTTTGCAATGCTATGCAGTAAAAATGCAAAATATTCTCTAATTGCCTATATGATGACTAATTAGTGTACAGAGTGCTTTTGATACCAATCGGAGTGAACAAAAAGCTCCGGATGTTTACATAACTGTGTCCTGGAGTTGCATAAATGGTCCACTCAGAGCTAAATGGACTGAAACACACACACAGGGCCTGTTTGTAACAGCCGAGGATTTGCTCCCCATAAAACGTATACGTCAAAACATGCCGCATGAGGGCTAACTGTCTTCCCACCATCAAACAGGGCTGAGAATCAACCATTTATTCCCAGTCGTCCTACTGTGACTCATTCTGAAAAAAGTGCTGACTTTCTGGTTCTGGGTCCTTCACTGATGGGGGAGGTTTCCCATTCTGCTCCTGAATGACAGACCCTGGCGTGTTGTTGGCTCCATCGTAGAGAGGAGTTTGTTTATTGGTGTTAACGCTCGACTGCACGTTGGCATGTCGTGCCATCGACCTGCCGTGCCAGGATGTGGGCTTTTCCTGACATATTTAACCGAGTAGCGTTCTGCACCCTGTTGATTTACGTCCTTTTCTCCCGCTACAGGAAAAGAAAAAAGTCCCGTGCAGCTGGCCTCTGCCTGTCTCTGATGATTTCCAGAAACTTCCGCTCTTCCCTCAGCCTCAGTGACACGTGTCTCTCCTCCAAGCTTGTAAAACACAGCCTGCTAGCGTTTGATGACAAAACAGACAAAAAACTAATTTACAGATCTACCTTTATCCTTGGTCTGTTTGCAGTCTTAAAATCGATTTGTCGTTTTTCTGGTCAGATAAGGGCTCCTGCCCTCAGCGTCTGACCATAGTGCTTCCTGTAAAGGTGCTAATTCAAAACAGATGGCATGTGGATCCTTTCAGTAGATTAAATTAGCCATTAATAGGAGCAAGTATGAAAAACAGGGATTTCAATGGTTAAGATTCCATATACTTATGCTGTGATCACATCAAATGCATTTTGAGCATCAAAAAGGCATTCAAAGCCTCATCTAGGATGCTTCTGCACATTAAATTCAGACAAACAGACGCATCTGATGCGTTTTGCAGGGTTCTAGAGTACCTTGGCTGTCATGATCGGTTTAACAAATCTGACCCACATGCAGAGAAACCACTCAGACAGCACGGAAAAAGTTTAACAGGTTTATTGAAGGAGTAAATATGAGTTGGATCTGGAATTCAGTGAGTTGGTGACCCGGAACTGGAAGTGAGAAGGGAAGTTCAACAGTCTTTTCAGGTACCGTGGGAATCTTGGAAGCTCTTAGATTTTGCAAGGTTGGGACTCACGTTTGAGGAGGGCCTTGTTAGTCCTTGAATCCAGATTGTGTGGTTAATCCAGAGAATAGTGCACACGTTGGAGGGCAGACAGGCTGACAAGCGTTGGACTCGGAGGAGTAATGGAGCGGACTGTCACTCGGATTTCTGATGGGTACTTGAACGGAACATGGAGGTTTTCACCTGCTCAGTGTAACTCGGTTTCTCCTTCCAGGGGGAGAAGGTTCAGGAATCAAGTAACACGGGAAAGCTTCTGGCCGGGGAGCAAAGACAAAAAAACTCGTTAGACTCAGAGAAACGAAGCTAGGTTAGACTCAGCTAATCTCAGCTTGGCTAGAGTACCCAAAACTGGCAAACACTCTGGCATTGAGGTAGTGACAGTGCACTGCTCAAATACTCCTCCAGATAATGATCGAATGAGCCGCAGGTGTGCAGGGAGGGACAGCGAAGACAGGAAACCTCCTGGTGGTGGAAAACGGAGACACACAAACAGGCCACAAAAAAGTAGATTCCCAACATTGTCATATAGTGGAGAGACTAGTCTGGCTTTATTTGCTAGAAAAGTAGGGGAGAAAGCAATTTTAAGATGTTTTTAAACGAGAAAGTATACCTCAAAATGTAATCTGAGCAGTTAGTTTATCAGAATTATGATCCTACTTTTAAATTTTCTAATGTAGCTTTTCTGCGCAGCAGATTTTCGCAAATTGGTGGGTGTTAGTTCTGGGAATCCCCAGCTACAGCTTTCATAAGCTGTCCAATCATTTGGGGATTTTCTGCTGCTATTTGTCTTGAATACAAGGTAAAATAAAGCGGGACATACAGTGTGCGATATTTTCAATCATTGTCGTCAGCTACAGCTCAAATTGTACAAAAAAACCCAGAAGATTTTCAAGTTCACAGCTCACAATGTATGTTCTTACACCGTATGGGCCGAAGCTCTGATGCGATCTTATTGCTCTCACTGTACGTCCAAAAACCACACATAATTTTCAGGACAGAAAGATTAGGCTAGTCGGACTTGTCCATCTGGAAGTAGAAGAAATGCGTTGTTCGCACTTGCACAGTGCACGAGGTTCCTGTAAAACGCCCAGTAGACGCTTGTAGCTCTGCTTCAACAGCAGAATTTTCCCAGGAACACTTAATGAGGGCCGACTGAAATTTAACCATGTGCGATTTTCTCCCGACCTTACGATTCCTGATGGGAGGTGGTCGTAAGAGGCTAATCACTCCCCCACTGTTTCACCATGGTTTGCATTCCTTGTACACAAAAAATACATTCTATTTTTTTGTCTAACCCTAGTGCATTGTAACCCCTTTACATATATATTCTTGTTAATTTGTTCATGGTATAATGCTGACAGCTCTGAAGGAGGAGAGATTACGATTTGGATGGAGTGTCTGTATCCCAGTCAGCTTTTCTATTTGGTTGAATGAGCAGCAAAAGTTCAGATTTGTTTTAAACCTCAAGCTTCTAATGCTTTGGACATGGTTGAGGAGCGACTGCACTTGAAAACTCACAATGCATTATGTGCCACACTTTTAAACACTTTAAGATGCAGAGTGCCAGACAGTCGAGTACAGTATATTACAACCACATACCCCATAATATAAAACATCTCTGCTCGTGGTATTTATAGAATCCCCACAATCATCCACAACATTTTTGGATGCTGAATTAAGTCACACGGTAATAAATAAAAAAAAAACGATGAATATTTTGTAATTTGTGTATTGATTACAATCTGTACATATACTAAAAATGCAAAAACAATGCATCAGATACACAAATAGTAACTAGCTTTAAAGTGCTACCTTAACTTTGAGGTTTATTTCTTAATATTTGAATTATTTTCACAGGAAAAATGAAAAAATTTCCCAAAGATTAATAAATAATATGCTGGATATTTTGCAAGGATAACCATGAAAACAACTCTTCTATGGAATGAATTTTGTTCCAGTATTGTTGCAAACAAAGATCATAATCTGTAAATGGACATTTTAAAACTACCGTATCCAGAAATAAACTTTTTATAAAGATTCTCATTAGCTTTTTTCACTGATTTTATTTGTTCAAAATATATTTTTTTTGTATACATTTTTTCAATATTTTTACAGACTGTATGTTTTTGAATTCAGTTTTTTTTATATAATTCTTTTGAAAATTGCTTTCTAATAATTACGTTTTATTCATTTCAAGCCCAATACAAATTCTTACTGTTAACCAATTAAAATGTTGTTGATAACATCCAGCAGACAAGAAGAAATGCGTCTTCGCTCCTCACTCTGAAAGAAAGTCCAACCCAGTAGTGACAACAATGTGATCTGTGAAAAGTAATTTGAAAAGAATGACATTTTTAAAACTTAATTTAAATAAAAGAAAACAGAAATTGCAAAATATAAAGTTTGAATTAGAAATTCTTTTGATTAAAACATTATTTTTCTATTTCTAGATAGATATTTTTTTATTTCAATTTACAAAACAACTTTTACAACAATAAAGGAACATAATTCACTCCATACACTCCCTGTTAGTAAAAAGCAGGCTGTAATTTCTCCATGAAGTAAAATAGGACCTCATACAGTAGCCTGTTTTCAGCTCAGAGCGGGTTGTGGGGATGACTTCAAAGCGCCAGGCTACACCCTGTGGTTTGCGTAAAGTCAGGCACACCACCCGGCAGACAGTTAATATATACAACACACTCTGTAAATCTAAGACTGGCACACACCGTCTGACTTTTATTCAGGTTCATAAAACAGACAAGTTTTCCTTAATGCCTTTGCATCAGTCTTGTGTTTTCACTTCATCCCTATTTCTTTCTTTTAGCCTTTTCTAACAGGCCTCTCAGGGTTATTTCACATATGAGGAATTTTCTGTGTCCTGCTTTTATCAGAGATGAACAGCAGCCCAACAGTAACACACCCCAGGCCCTCTTTAGCCATTTTGGAAATACATATATATGTGATTGATGAGACAGAATGTTTTCTCAGAAGGGTGTCTTTCTAGAAGGTAGAGTGGGGGGAAAAAATGACCTCCAATCCATACCATCGAATATTTTATCTGTTTACACATTTCAGGCAATTTGTCACGATTTTGATTTTTACCAGCTGGTCTCTGTGATTGTGCGATGCTCACTTTAGACTAATGGACTGCCTGTTATTTGCTCTCAGTGGTAATTACTAACTGAAAAGCAGGCTTTTCATAAACCACTTAGTTTTCTTTTTTTTTTATGCTTTCGGGAGCTTTTCACAAACTGTGTTGCAGTCGTGCCCCCTGAGCAATAATAAACAGTGAGCCCGTCATTGTGCCTTTTAGAGGTAATTGCAACAACATAATAAAATCCATTGTTTTTTTTTCTATAAGCATTTAAAAAAGAGAGTTAAGCGGGTCTGTAGTTTTACAGTGAAGGTATTAGCTCTTTTAATACAATTTCTGTAATATAATTAAATATTTAGACTATTTAAGTTCAGACTGCTTTGTAGAGAATAATTTTAAACCATGCTTGGTTATGAAGGGGATCATTGTTTCTTGAAACTATATGAACCAGATTAAGTTAGAAAAAATTTTTGGATTATGAATCAAGATATGGAGTGAATTTTATTAAGCCTGTATCTGGTTAATTAAACACTACAAAATGTAGAGAAAGGAAGTTAAAATGTGTTTAAGACATTCAGCCAGTTTGATGACAATCTATAATTCATAAAATTATTTTATAACTACACCGTCTTCTCATCAACAAAAAAATAAAAAATTTACTTTTCTGATTAAAATCAATTTGGCTCCGAAGAGGAGAGTAAATAAATAAATGGTGCAAAGGATAGATACCCTGGGTAGTATGTTCTGTTTATAAACTTTGTCGTCAAATCATACTAATTAATGAAAAATGTACATCTGTGCGAAAAATCTTCAGTCAGTAAATCAATGAAAAACTCTTGAAACCTTTTTTTTTCTTGACAACTATGTTTTGTGCAAACAAAACTGTTTTAAGAATAAGTTAAAGGACATAAAAATACCACCTTTAAACTACTTAACACTCAAAATATGATTGCTTAAAATCTGCTAAGTATCAGATTTTAAGCAATTCCATCATAATATATCATTTGGTTATAGTAATCTGTATTAAACCCTGCAGATTACATGTTCTTAGTTCAGCTCATTCAAGATTTATAGATTAATAAATCGAATAAAAGCCTTCTGAGATAATTTATTTACACTATTTTTGAGTCAAAGTAGGATTTTCAAAGGTTTTTTTATGCTCATTTCATTTAAATCTAACTATTTCATTACATTTTCTACCATGGCTAAAATTTTGGGGAAATAGAGTGAATTAGCAACGGTCCTAAAGCTCAGACACAAGCACCATTATTGAACCTAATTTATGATTTTGCAGCTGGTTAATAACAGAATCATTCACCATGGATTAAAGTGATTTCACATGAAAACACATGACCTGTGTTATCAGCAAGGACCCTTGCTAATAAATACATTAAAAAAGGTCTTGTGTGTCTAAGTGGTTTTGAAGCTTTGAGCATGCTAGTAAATCAATGCAGATCTGTTTAATTCAATATCTTAGATCCAAATTGAATTTAGTGTATAAATAACTGTGTGATGAAATGTCCCATATTCTCACCAAAAGAAGCTTGTTATTTTGGAACTAGAAACAAATGTCTGTTTCTGTCTTGTTTAATCGTGTTCATTGATCCAGTCCTCATACTTCCTGCCAGAATAAGCGATTAAAAGATCCAAGTCTGGGTGACGGCATTAGTACAGAGCTAACTTTAAGCCTTAAAGGCCAATGCACTCTATGCAACAAGCAAACACATTCTGCTAAACCTTAAAACAGGAGAACAGACATTTGTCTTGATTAAGGTTGATTTCACATAAACCATGACTGGTCCAATTTAAATGGACCTGTATTTGTTTCCTCGTCCACCTTAATTCTTATGTTTTAAGTAGGATCAGATACACTTAGGAAAACCCAGACAAAACAGCAGAGACTGTTTCTGAGTTGGTTCCAGACTGCTTCAGACCACTCTGGGCTGTTTCTCCGTGGTTGTAAATAAAATTAAAAAACCCCACTCAATTCAAGATTAGTATAATACTATAAAACATGCCTTTTTTGACCTAATGAGCCACCATAACACGGCCTGTAGGGAAAAAGGGGATGAAATCATGTCTTTCCTAAAATTCTTGCTACCAACATGCCATCCTTCCATCCATCTTTCCATTCATCCATCCATTCATCCTTCCAACTATCCATGATCCATCCATCCAAGCATCCATCATCCATCCATTCAATTATTCAACCATTCATCCAACCATCCATCCATCTACCATCCATTGGTCCATTCAT
>NW_015150888.1:283796-285698 GCF_000732505.1 Cyprinodon variegatus
TCATCCATCCATCCAATTATTCATCCATTCATTCAACCATCCATCCATCGGTCCATCCATCCATCCATCCATCCATCCATCCATCCATCCATCCATCCATCCATCCATCCATCGGTCCATCCATCTACCATCCATCCATCCATTCATCCATCCATCCATCAATATAGAGAGCTGTGGAAAAATGAGTAGGGAAAAGTATGTTGGAATTATTTTAGCATTAAAGATTTGTAGGAAGATTTGTTTGTCTAACAGCTCTGACGAGTGTGGTCCAGTCGAGTTAAACACAGCTCTTGCCAATGCTGCATTTTCAAACTACATGAGTCATGATTTACGTATGAGTAAGGTAGGCATCATTTCTATTTTACAGCAATATACCATCCTGCTTGAATATAGAATGAAATGCAATATTAGTCAGCACTTTTTTTGTTATTTTGAAGGGACACTCGATCCCTAACTGGTTGCCCTTGTCACTGCAGTGGTGTAATTTCAGCCCTTATAGCACATTCCAAAGACTTTTGGACATAGATATTGATTTGTTGTCCAGAAAATTGAGGCTTTGCAACTAAAATGTTCTAAAATGCAAAAAAAAATCTGGATGAAGGGTTCATCATCTAATAAGCAGATGTCAAGGGGATTATCCATTGAACTAATCCTGATCATAGTAAGTTGGGGTGCAGCCAGGGCCATACTTTCCTCACCAACTCATCCCCAATATATCAAGAAGATTGCCTTGAGTTAGCAGATATAGTCTGTCAGTCTGTGGCAGATTGGCACTAGCATAGCATCTGCTTTCTGGGAGATTAGATGTTAGCTGCCATGTTTTTTCGTACCGTCTGGTCTTGATGTCTAATCAGCAACAGCAGAAGGCTGAAAAGATGGCAGGACAGAAACTTGATTTTGAAGTCCATCTTTGTTTCTCTCAGTACCTTCACAAAAAAATCTGAAATCTGACTTTTACTTTTTAAAATGTCTGCTTTCTTTAACCTTAATGCTGACAGCTTGATTATAGTCTTTCACTGATGGCTCTTTCTGACGAGCTAATAGAGGACACGAAAGGAGCCCGTCTGCCCTTTTCCCTCTCTCCCTCTAATTTTTAAGTATTTCTGCAGACCTGAAGACTGACTCCCTTCTGATTTAGTCTCAAATCACCCTCAATGGTGTTGTTGCGGTTTGGCGATGATGTACACGAGTGCCTTTTGACCTGGTCAACTGGCATGCAGTAAAGGCTTCTAGAAATGAAACTGACAAACCCAAATTGAGACAAGCAAACCAAAAATAAGACTACAAGACATAAATGAAAATGGCCAAGACAAAAATGACACTACCAAACCCACAACTTAGACGAGCAAATGATTAAATGAGACTAGTAAACTAAATTATTCCTTAAAATCTTTAAACTTGGACCTGTTGACAATAGACCCATCTTTGGTTAGAATATGGTACGCATGTTACAGGGAACCTTGATGACTCCACCCTTATATAAACAGATTTTTGGGTTTCCTAGTCTCATTTTTGGGTTTGATGGTCTCATTTTTGGGTCTACAACTTTCATGTTTGTCAGTCAAATTTTTTGAGTTTTCAAATTTAAATTTTTGTGTCTGCTGGTCTCATTTTTGTCCATGCTAGTCTCATTTTTGGGGTTTTGCTAGTCTAATTTACGTGTTAGCTAGTCTAATTTTCTTGTTTGCTAGTCTCCTTTTTGAGTTTTCTGGTATTTATTTTCAGTTTCTTATTGTTATTTTTATATTTGTTAGTTTCCTTTTTGGGTTTACTAGTCTCATTTTTAGGCTCTTTTTTTGTTTGCCAGTCTCTTTTTGGTTTTATTAGTGTCATTTTTGTTTGCCAGTCTCATTTTTGGGTTTGCTGGTCTCTTATTTTGGTCTGCCAGTCTCATTTTTGGTT
>NW_015150888.1:286208-295892 GCF_000732505.1 Cyprinodon variegatus
TGATGTGTGTTTGCTAGTCTCTCTTTTGAGTTTTTCTGGTCTTTATGTTAACTTTGCCATTCTAAATTTTGTGTTTACTATTTTTTTTTTTAAGTTTGTTAGTCTATTTTTATTTCTGGTCTCATTTCTGAGTTTGCATGACTTTTTTTAATTTGCTTGTCTGTACACCATGTTTGCAGTCCTTGGCCACTGTGTTTTTTACATCTATATATTTCCCAAACAGAGCACACCTTATGGCCTAATGGGGCCACAGATAACAGTTGGCCTGGTGTATTACAGTATTAATAATGACTTTAAAGATGAAGGAGCTTAATTCTCTCTGGTCTTTTTGCTTGTTTTCCCACCCATTCCTCAGCCCTTCCACTAAGCTCATAATGTCATTGTTATTTACTCTGACATCTTTAGTACTGCAGGTGATGGATAGCTACGGCGAGGCTGGTCTGTGCTCTATAAATAAATGTCCTTTCATATGGTTTGCGGTGGGAGTAATGAGTGGAGAATTTCAAATTTTCAATCCTTCTGGGTTGTAGGAGTTTGCTTTGCTGGTCCAGCGGCCTCTGCAGTCTTTAACTCAGGCCCTTCTTTTTGCACCCTTTCAGTGGCTTTGTTTCAGTTCTGCTGCAGCATTCGGCCTTGCCTGCAAATGAGCCCCATTGACAGAGCAATTATTCAGCATGGGGCAAGCCCTGCACCCTTCCTTGCACCTCACATATAAGCTCAAGCCTCATTTGCTGTCATGTTTGGATGTTTTGTGCATTCATAATCCTAGCGCCTCTGAGCCAAAAAAAGGAGCAAATGAGATGAACACAGTGGTAAGAAAAAAATGCTTCTGGGGATTTTAGTGAAAAAAAGCTCTTTCATCTTTAAAATCAATTCCCCCGGGGGGGACTTGATGGGCCTGGTATCCCTTTCAAATATGAATTAATGGGCAGAACATGGACACGTTTCTCGTGCTTAGACATAGGCAGGAACCCACCCATCCCCAACCCCCATTTCTACCCCTCCCCACTCTGATGCAGACACTGGTTTCAGCCCTGGCTGTCGGTGTGTACGCTGGTGGAGGGGATGCTAGGCGGCCAGCCGATTGGCTCGCTGTTTGTCTGTGTGTGTGTGTGTGAGAAGGAAGTGTGGAAGCTGCAGCAGTGTGCTCTTGCCGGTAGAGCCGGCGTAGAAAAAACATCATTCATATCTGCGAATGCGCCGCTGCCCCAATGACTCTGGTTCTCTCTCCTCTGCCTCTCTCTCATCTGTTTTCTTCTCTTTTTTCTGCAGAAGCCGCTGGCCTCCCTTTGGTCCTTCCTTACAGACACAAAAAATCTGGACTCACCTCACCAGGTAGGCTGGTATATCCCTGCATCATCTTGAATATGCATGAAAAGAACTCAGCATTTATCCCATGGAGGCTTTCCTTTCTGCTCACCTTTTAAAGTAAAATCAACATATCTTCCTCCTCCTTCTTTTTATTTGCAGAAATTCAAATGACTCAATATATTTGCACCTGGTGACCTTTTGAAAACAACAGACTGAATATAGAGCTGATGTTCTGATAAGCTCTGGGCCGGTTCTGTCTGTCTAGACTGATTGTTCAGCTAACGCTCAGCTCTGAGAGCATATTTTGAGACCTTTATAAGAATTTTCTGCTTTTCACCTGGTTATCTACATTCAAGGCTTGGTTGCATATGCTTAACCGCAGGCAGGTTGTCAGGCGAATAAAAAAGACGCTGAGCAAGACGCCAGGACAGGATGCGCTGTCAGGAGTGCTCAGACATCTCAGTCAGGGTGTGTTTTAAAGCAGGTGGTGATATGCTGATATAAAGCGTCATTTCAAGCCTGGTTCGATCTAGTTTCTACCTTTGTTAACATTTGTAGTAGGAAGGAAATTTGAAATCAATGTTTAGATGATTATTTTTTTCAGGGGGTGCACCAATACATATTTTTTCACTTTCGATTCCGATGCAATACTTGAGTAGGATATCTGTAGATCCCAATACTTTTGATACCAGACCTCTGCTTGCTTACATGTCATCATGATTATTGTTGAGTATGGGTGTCCTGATAGCACTTTTTTAATTCCGATACGGTACTGATTTTGTAGCTTTGAGTGTTGAACGATACCGTTATTTAACTGATACAGTAACAGCATGAATAATACATTATTTTATCACTTATTTTGTAGTGTGGAACATTAGACAAGTCTGGATGAAGTGATATGACTCCAACAAAGAGCAATAGTCAACAACTGACCAATTGAATATTAATTAGTTAATTGATTATTATCAAATTTATTTTATTCAGATTGAGTTTTACAAATTGCATTCTTTACAGACAACATTTTCCCTGCTTCAGGCTCAATTCAAATGCTAAATTGACACACATAATTACCAATACAATGTCGTTGCTTGTGTCCTTATGGTCCAATTGGCTTCTCATTCTAGAGAAAACCAAAAGAATGTGATCCTACTTTAAATGTGAGAAATTTGAATAATTACTCTAATTTATATCCATTCATAAGAATTGGGTTTTTTCAGGCCTCCAATTACATTTTTTTTCACTGCTTGCAACAAAAAACGGATAAAAATGTACTCTATACAAGCTAACTAACCAAGTAATTCTATGACCTCTTAATCTGCTAGTCAAAAGTGGTCTGCTAGCAGATTCCCAAACATAGAGACAGACTGATTCACTTTGCAACATTACATTGTGGCAAATTAAGGAGTACTAAACCAGGAAGTTGCAGGTCTAGCACCCCTAGTGGCTAAAAGTTACACAGTTACACACATGGCGTCCGCAACATTACCAATTAGCCATTTTTCGTTTGTAATCATTTCTCGCTTTCTGACACAATAGGTTAAGGTTACACAAGCAGAAAAACTTACCGACTTCCTGCAGGTATGTCCCTGTTTGGTGAAAATAGAGACAGGTGTGGAGATAGCAAGGAGGCTTAATATTAGCCCCTCTCTAAAAATTACATGAATCAAGGAGGAAGTCCAAAATTGATCCCATTCACAGTCATGATTGTCCATCAGGTTCTAACTAAAGCCCAACACCAACACACTTTTTAACATGAAATAGTCAGATTTCCCAAGTGATTCCTTTATGGTATTTCAACCCAATGCAGAGGAGGGATTATTGGACGTTTTGTGAAGTATGTGTGCCCATACAAAGCATGGAGGGTTGCATAACTGCAAAGTTAGAAATCTAGATCGAAATCGTGGGAGGACTTTTAAAGGCACCAACTGGTTGATCATTTTGCAAATCGCCCACATGAAGTTATTTCCGCCACCTTAATGAACATCGAATTGTTTCGCATTATATTGAAAGTACTAATTTGTCCTGTGTTGAGGACAAAAACACGACTGGGATTGCTAGGAGTAATCAGGATCCATCACATCTCCACTAACATGTTGGCCCACGCTCCCTCCGCCCTTCTTCTCTGCCCGTCTCTGTTTCCGTCTGCCTGGAAGGTTGCTGGGCAGCTCCCAGGCGAACTGTCTCCTCTCTGTAAACCAAACTCGAGGTGACGCACAATGGTGTAGGACTGGACGATAAGGGGGAGCAAACATGCCCTCCTTCTGTCCTCTTTCTTTTTTTACGGGGGAGTCCTGCCTCACCCCTCCTGTATTTCCAGCTCCTTCATCCAAGTTTGTTGTTGTTTGGATGTGAAGAGAATGATCGAGTCAGTTAAACTGTTGCTACGTCTGCATAGCGAGAGCCGTGGGAGGCAGAAACATTGCTTTAGAGTCAGTTACGCATACAGTATACTCCTAAACACTGTTATTCAGCAATGCATTTCAATGCCATAAATGTAGGTGTTTGAAGGGTGCCAAGTGTGGTAAACAAGGCTTTTATTTCCCTTCCACAACTCTGTCACTTTAACATGAGTTTAACATCAGTTTTCCCTGCCATTCAGCCAGTGCAGACTCAAGCTACAATAAAATCGTCATCGAAGAAGGTGTTACAAATCCTTGTATACTCATAGAGGTACTTGGCAAATGTGTGGGAAGGTGGCAAAGCAGGAAATCTGTAAAAATAACACATCTTGATGCAAAAACTCAGATAACAGTTACTGAAGAGGCTTTTTCCCCCTATTCTTGGGTATTCCACTATAATCACAAGGCTTCTCAAGAAAAAACATTGTCTGAGTGTGCACTGAAATGCCCTTGGAATCATTTAGTTAAGTTCTGTCTGAGTGGTAATGCAGATCTATACCTGAACTCCTCAGACGTAGAGCTTTCTTGCAAATAAAACTCTCCATCTTCTACTGTCTACTTGTGGATCAGCGATATGAGAAGCTATGTCTAGCAACCTTTGGGGATATGACGAGGTACACCCTATAGAGGCCATCAGACCTTTTCAGGAAATACAACCATACCCACACTCTAACGAACCAAACTCCCATGTGTTTGGACTTTGGATGGAAGCTGGTGTACCCAGAGAGAACCTAAGCATGCACAGGGAGAACATGACAACTCCATGCAGAAAGACTCTTGGCTGGCATTACAACCTAAAACCTTCTTGCTGCAAGGGTACCAAAGGCAACAAATTGCTATATCATGCAGCAATCTTGCTGACGGGGTCAGTTGTACAGAGCCCAGGGTATGAGGGAACCCTGAACGACATCCAAGAATTTAACCTCTGACCAAGATTTGCCTTTTTCACAAAACATACCTGTAAAGATACACATAGGCTTGATATCCATGTTAAATAGATTAATGTTCTTGCCCCTATGGTATTGGGGAAGTACATTCCTGCCCCCCATTCCCATAAAATGTTTTGGCTGTCGATGCAGCTTCTTTGAGTTTATTAAACTGCTACAGTTAAGTACAAAATGTCTGCTGATCTACGATTAGACACAAGGAAATGTGGCGCCTGAATCTTGTTCTCCGCTCTGGCTCAGTGGATCTATCACTTTGATGTAGAGCCGCAACTCTCATCTAAGGAAGAACCCTCAACAAAATTAGTATCCTTTTACCTAAGAAAGTTTGAGGTCAACTTGAAACCTGTCCCAAAAGCAGAGGTCAGTTGATAGGACTCGTTGTGACTGCAGTGGGTATCAAATGCCATAAGTACCACAAATAAACCGGGGCTATATCTCCATAGGAGGAGTCATCAGAAGGCTCCTCCTACCCAGATGCACCACAGAGCGCCACAGGAAATCATTCCTACCTGTGGTCATCAATCTATATAACGCCTCCCTTAAGTTATTCTATTTCTGTCAACTGTTCAGATTAAATGAAAATACAGGAGAAGTATAAATACATCAATTTGTCTATCTGTGACTTCAAATGCCACATATTGCGTGTGCTCATTAGCGCCCTCTTTCTGTTCGGAGGGCATCTCCTACAAACCTGTCCAGATAAGAGAGAGAGGGAAAAAAAATTAAAAAATGCTCAGCTTCTGCAGCCCTGCTAAAATATTACCCCATGCTCACATTCCTGACACTAAAAGAATGTCGTAGGAATTAAATTGCCGCCTCCAGGCTACATTTCTTCCATCCGTGTGGCGACATGTTGAGTGATGATGAACTGTCCACTTTTATTTTTTTTTGCCAGATTTTTGCCACCTGTTCTCTCTTTTAAAATGCAGCTGCTGCCTTCAGGGCACAACTGCCAACACCTGCTCCAAGCCTGTTTTTTTTTTTTTTACATCAAATTCACTTTTCCATGCTTTTAGGTTTACAGTTTGATTTAGAGACGAGGAGTGGAGCTCATTTTGATTGGATGTTGGATGTTGAAGGGCTGTTGGCAAAAATAAAAAGGATTACCCAGTCAAAATGAAACCCTTGTTTTTTTGTTCTACACAGACCAACAGCGGCTGAGAAAGATCAGCAGCTATGACTGCATTTCCCACGGTTTCTTAAACAGGATATTAGTGTCCTCGAAAGCAGACGCTCCTGAGCAGCGCTTCGGTCTGACTTATGGAAGCATTAAAATAACTGGGTTCAGCGTTCCTGCTCCACAGGCAGCTGAAGAAAAGAAGGATTTGAGTTTCCAAAACATTTTAATTAATCCTTATATCCTGTCCTTCTGTTTGCTAATGCTACATGTTAATAAGGTGAAAAACAGGAAGTTCGCTGGAAAATATTAATTATGGTTGTGTGACATCTTCTCTCCATGAATCCGTTTTGCTTTTGCAAATTGGTGTGTGCAAGTTGAAGTATGTGTGTTCTCTCCCTTTTTTCACATTGAATGGCTTAAGTTATCATAGATTATCTTATTGGACATCCTAAAGATTGATTTATGGATTAAGTAATGGCTTAGGTTGTTCTTGGAGTTGATGTACAGGGATTTAAAGTATTTTTTCTTCAATTAAATCCTTTATTAAATTAATTCTCTCTAATTTCATAGCAACTTTTTACTTCATAATTAAGTTTTTAATTCAGTTTACTTCTTTCCTTTTTTGTTAACTAAAATGTAATTTGTCATATAGAGTAAAGGTTTATTTAAATTAACTTCCATTTTCTTATATAAATGTAACAGTTTAAAAAGTGAGCTTACTGTTTCTATTTCTATGAATCGTTCCTTTAGTCCACAAATTGACTTCACCTCTATGGAGTGAAGTTTGTTCCACTATTGCTGTTAGCAAAGAGCGCGTTTTGTAGATGGAAATTTGCATTAAAAAAATGCAGAAATGAAACTTTTAAAAATGTCTTAAGAAAAGGGTTTACAAAAGCAACTTTCCTTTTATTATTTTACTTATTTTTTTATTTTATTTATTAATTTTTTTTACCAATATCCTTGGATTAATATAGGTTTTAATTTCTTTTTCAAATTGAGTTTTTCGTATTTTCTTTTTCTGGAAATTTAGCCTCTTGAACCAGTTAGCGGCTTAGTAGCATTAGCTTTACATCTTTAGGCTAACAGCTGTTCTCCTAAAGAGTTAAAAAATAGTTTTAGTGAAATCATCATCGAATAATTTAGTAAAACACAGTAATAAATTTCTTCTGACAGCAAATGATGATGAATAAAAAATTTAGAACTACGTTTTAGCTAACTTAACGTTAGCGCTACTGTATGAATGGAGCAAAGTGAGGCTTAAATGATTTGTAGCTGAAACACTTTTTGTGCATGAAGCAGCAACATTTGATGAATTCTCAAGGTTTGCAGAGCCAGTTCACTCTTGAATGAAGCGTTCTTTACCATTGTTGTAAAAATAAAAAAAAATTACACATACTTGTTAATACATGGAAGTACCATTGTGTTTTTGGTAATATTTAAATTACGCTTTTTTATTTCTGGAATAATTTATGATGGACTCCAGTGGCCTCCAGTTCCCACTTGCCTCAAATTTAAGTATTTAGAGCCATAAATAATCAAATCAATCATCCATATAGGTATTTGCTGACCTATGCACATTTTGATGGTAAGGTAAAGAAAAACCAGAAGGAGGAACAAAATCTCCGATCAGCTCTGGATACTTTATTCAGTCTGCTGTTAAAAACAAAACAAAGGTTTTCAGATACCCCTCACTTCTTGCCTTTAATGGATTTAGCACTTGTGTGTCTGTTTTATGGAGGAAAGCTCCAGCCCTGGGATGAGCTCTTTGGTCTCTCTGTGTTTGGGGAACGGGAGGCTGTCAGTGTAAATTATAGATGAGGAAGTGGGGATGACGGCCAACTTTAAAAGGGAGGAAGCTGGGAGAAACAGAGACGGTACATTATGACCATAAATCTGTCTTTGAATTACTTTGATGGAAGTTTAGTTACATTACTCCCAAATGTTGCAAATACCTCTACCAATACCATCTAGTATCTAATGATAGAAAATCATGTGTTCAAATACGGCTCTTTGTTAGCTTTTCAGGACTTTTTGACGACAGTTTCCTATCGGAGAATCCAATAGGTGCAAAACCCGAAACAACAGAGGCCCTCCGAGATTATCGTACATCGACCTCCTTTAGAGGGAGGATTTCTATGGAGCCAGTTTTGTTAAAGTTTCTAGTTATGGAATATACTTTGTTCCATTACTCTTCTAAGAACGTTTTTTTGATCAATGGAGATTATTTTTTTTTTTTATGTAAACCAGAAATGAAATTCTTTATATAAAAAATCTTAATCTTTCTTTTTTTTGTAAGATTTCATTTTAAATTATTCTATAAAAAAAAAAATCATATTTTATTTTCCCAAATTTTGGTTAGTTTTTTTATTTCTCATTTTCAGGATGAGTTTTACATATTGCATTCTTTTCAACTGCATTCTAGAGATGAGATTCTCTTCACTTCTGGGGGCGGGCTTTCCTTTGGGGTGAGGAGTGAAGACTCACTATGCAAAAACGATCTAAAAATAAGTAAAAACTTCTTAAATTAAGTGTAATAACCCTCAATCTGATTAGGTAAATAAGATGATTTGCCAACTGAATGAGTATTTTTACTCTTAAAATAAGATAATTAGATAATATGCACTTGAAATAAGACAATGCAATTGTTTTTTTCTTATTTTAAATATAAATGATCTTGTTCCATTGGCAAAGCGCCCCACTTAAATTCTCAATTCAAGAAAAAAATCACTTATTTTAAGAAAAAAATTACTTATTTAGATTTTTTATTTTTTTTTGCAGTGCATTTCTATTGGTCTGGATGGATGTTAGCAACATTTTATTGGTCAATTCGTATATCAAAAGCAAACACTATATTAGGCTTAAAGTGAAGACAATGTGATCTGTAAAACACAGTTTGTAAAAAATAAGTAAATAAAAACCAGAATAATTAAAAAAATAAATTATTAGAAACCAGCAAAGTTAGTCTAAAAACTGTTTTGGATCAACATGTTTTTCAAAGTCTCGTCTGTAGATTTTTTTTTTATTTCCATGTATAAAATGTTTTTTTTTCAACATTTATGGAACAAAATTCACCCCATAACTGAGACCATTATGTGTCCTGCAGACGATAAAAATCCAGACTATATTATGAAGACATTAAAGTATCCGCAGGTCCTAACTATATATAAAATATTATTAAGTCTTTAGAAGTCTCTTTTAACATGATTTGTCTTCGGTTAACTAAACATGGGAACTTTTTTGCCTTTTCTGGGCTTCAGATCGAAACCCAAAGTGACAGAGTAGAGGAGTAACCAAAACAAAAAAGATTGATTAGTTTTGCTTCTTGGTAGATTTCTGAAGGTTTTTCTTTAATCTCCACATGAGGAAAAAAGAGACAGAGACAAATTATTCTCTTAAGGGAAGCCGTTTGATGTCATAAATAAAAGGAAAGCAACTTTAATGAGAGAAAAGGAGCAGAGCAGGAAGTTGTTTCTCTTTCAGTGGAGGTGGAGCAGTGCAGCAAGCTTACTATATAGAGAAGAGAGGGGAATGAAGAGAGGGAAAAGAAAAAAGAGATTTGTGGTTACATCCTGCTCTAAAAAATATCAGGAAATTGAAAGAATAGAGGCAGCAAACCCTAAGCACTTATTTTCAGCAACATGAAACTTCTACTCTGACCAGCTGGTTAGAAAATTAGAACATGTTTTGTAAATAGATATAAGATAAAAAAATCTAATCCATAAATAAAACTTAAAAAAGCAACAAAACTAGTTTTAATTAAATACGTTTTAAGAGAGTAACTTTGCTGTTTTTTTTTTTATTTAATTTTGAAAAACATGCTCATTTTTTTTATACTTAATTTTTTTCTTCTTCTTTTTCTTTTTTCATATTGAGCTTCAGTAAATTGCATTCTTTTAAAGTTTGCATT
>NW_015150888.1:297673-298719 GCF_000732505.1 Cyprinodon variegatus
ACAGCTTAATCTGAAAAAAGAAATGTAAAGGATGAAATTCCAAAAATAAAAATCTGAAAACAAAAAAGCTTTGAAAGTAACTTTTATATAATTTTTTATAACTTTTTATATAATTTATATACATTTACAATAATTGAAAAAGCAGCAGATTTTCTCAAAACCTCTCATTTAGATTTATTTGATCTTTCAACAAAAATGAAACAAAATATACACACTAAAATTATGAAAGCAAAAATGCATATTAGTATAAGAAATAAATAAAACCATGTGTCTCTGTAAGAAGCATTAATATACTGTTTGGTAGTTATACATTGTACGGTGTTTAATATAAAATAAAGTACCGTATTAAGTTTTCTCCATAGTTCATTTGGAGCAGGATTCAAAGTTTACTGTACTTTAACAGTTCATTATTGATTTCTACCTATAAATTATGACTGTTATGATGATTTTGTGATTTTTTTGTTGAGATAAAAATATTGAAGGTGTCACACATCCTTGGTTCAAACCTGGCAGAAAATTTTCAAAATTTCGATAAATAATGTACGGTCCTGCCCACAGTTTTATGCATTCCTCAGTATTTTTGTCTGCTCTTGCCCAATGAGTTACACATTGACACAGGGCTTTCAGTTTTTTAGCTAAATCCATCGAGAGTAATTAATCCAAACGATGAAACTCTAATTGACTCGCATTATACTTAGAGCTCTGAATTTCCGTCTAAAAACTGATTTCAAAAAAGTATAATTTTCACTTTTTGTAGAACCAATATAATTAGGGATGGACGATATTGGGATTTTGGCCGATATCCGATATGCAGATATTTTAAAACTCATGTAGCTGATAACCGATATCGATACCGATGTTAAAGCTGGACAAAAATAAGTAGTCATTGAAAATAGCTGTTTTTTTTATCCATTTCTGACACTTTGAAAAATAATATACTCAAATATATTTTCATATGCTGATATCAAATTGATTTTTAAAAACGCGGCATCTATCTATTTTACTTTCAAAATCTCGTGAAATTTCATCGTTCTGTTACAAACTCT
>NW_015150888.1:299226-304718 GCF_000732505.1 Cyprinodon variegatus
CCGATGTCCGATATTCAGTTTTAAGGCCGATACAGGCCGATACCGATAGGGGGCCGATTATATTGTGCATCCCTAAATATAATACACTGTACATACATGCAGTGTTGACAGATTGGGCGGTTTCCATTTTGATTTTGCAGGTAGAAAATGCTTTGAAGATAATTTGGGGTCGTTCGGAGTCAAATCTGCCTATTAACCTATTAAAACCCATGTCCACCGATCATTCATCATGACTGGTTCATAGCAAAGCCTCCCTGACCTTTCTCCATCACTGATTAGCTAATGTCGTCTAACAGGGTGTTTGCAGCAGAGAACTGGTGTAGTTGCACTACAAAATATGCTGGTTTTAGCAGCAGGTGAATCTGGTGCTGGCGATCGATGCGTTCTGGTTGGAAGATAAATCTTTTATAGATACTGGAGGAAAAAGCTTCTATTGGGATTTAGTGCTTGGTGCAATTAAACTCCTCACCCTCCCTATATCAAATGCGACGGCTGAAAGAGCTTTTTCACAAGTTGCTAAAAGACAACTCCAGAAATCGCATTAGCCTGCAGATGCTGTCCAGTTTGATGGATGTACGAACTGGAATAAGACGGACATCAGCAACATTCCGTCCTCTCCGAGATTTCATTCAACCGTGTACTGATCACAAATCACAATGGATTGTTTTATAGTTCACCGAGGTAAAAGTTCAGCATTCAGATGTTCCAGCAAACAATCTAATAAGCTTTGAAGGTAAGAATTCAAAATGAACCATAATAAATGTAATGATTTCAGTTATGTAAAAACTGTTAAAAGAGGAGTAGGTAACGTGGTTATGAATCCATCTGCAAACATGTTAGTACCGGTATGTGATGTGTCACATGGCACTGGATCTAACATCTCAGTGCAGATTTTGGATTGTAGCGTTTTGACATGCAGTGTTGAATTCAGTTGTACTCAAGTTTGTTCATGTTCACAAAGTGAATATAACAATATATTTATTGGGATGGTTGTTGTGCGATGTGGCGGTTTTTAAGAGATGTTTGGGCTGGAAAACCTCGACTCTACTGTATGTGGAAACACTGCGTACATGTAAATGTGATGCCAAGAAAGGGTTCCTCAACTCATAACACAAGAGTTCAACATGGGTTATTGTGATAAAAAAAAAACTGTTGGTTGGAAACTTGTATTTTGAGTGATTAAAGCGGAGAGCAGAGCTCCTAATTAGGAGGGAGTCTCCATAGCAACCAGTGACTCAGCATTTACCAGCTTTCTGGAGTTAAAAGCTACTTGGAAAAATAACCTTTTTTTTCTGAAACTGATCCATAACTCCAAATTCCTAATAGTGCTAACAGGATTAGGTTTTTAAATTTTCTTACCTATAACATTTCCCCATTTAAAAAAAAATAAATTATGATAAAATCCAAAAAATCCTAACCCTTTTTTTTTCTGTTTTTTTTTTTGTTTGTTTTTTTGTTTCTTTCCATTTTTTTGTTTGTTTTTTTTTGTTTCTTTCCATTTTTTTTGTTTTTTTGTTTCTTTCCATTTTTTTGTTTGTTTTTTTGTTTCTTTCCATTTTTTTGTTTTTTTTGTTTCTTTCCATTTTTTTGTTTGTTTTTTTGTTTCTTTCCATTTTTTTGTTTTTTTTTGTTTCTTTCCATTTTTTTGTTTGTTTTTTTTCTTTCCGTTTTTTTTTTCTTTCCGTTTTTTTGTTTGTTTTTTTTCTTTCTGTTTTTTTTCTCCTTCCTGTTTTTTTTTTGTTTTGTTTTTTTCCGTTCCGTTTTCTAAGCTAAGCTAAGACTCCTCTTATCGTCAGAATAGGCATCTGAGCAACATCTTATCTACAAACCCATCAACTGCAGCTTTTACAGGAAGCTGTAATGAACTCAGAATATTGGATCCAGAATTCAAGGAGAGTGAAGCAGTGGAACAGTTCGAAGCTTTTATTTAAAACAAACAGGAACGCGGGGCTGCTCGTCAGCTGCGGGGCGAATCTCTGCAGAGATAGGAAATACAGGTTAGTGACTCGATGTGGGGCTGATCACTACTAGAAGCAAAAGTCACTGACCTGATTCAAAGTCCAGTCTGATCCCAGAGTAAATATTCCAAATGGGAGGTTAATCCCTAGTTCCTAGAGATAGAGAGAGAGTTCCTAGAGACAGAGAGAGCAGAGCAGGCACCAGCCGATGCCGAGCAGCAACAGTGTCCCTAAGGGGAAATCCAAAGCCGGAGTCAGAAGACAAGTCCACGTTTAGAAGCCGGTAGAATCCAGGAATCAATCCTGAACAGATCAAACTAACAGAGCAGACAGGGGAAAAGCAAAAGTCGGGATCTACTGGGCAGAAACTGGTCACAATCAGGAAAAACTGAATTCAGATCACTAGAGTTAATCTCACCAAACTGTTCAAATAACCTGGCGCTGATGGAAGGCAAGCAAAGAACATAAATAGCGGAGGAACCAGGTAGAAATGATCAGAGTTAATCAGCTGCTGGACCAATTAGACAGGTGAGCAGGAGAAAATGAAAAAAACGAACCATCAGCACCAAGAACACAACAGAAGCAGTGCTTATGATTCAACGCCCATAACTTTCACTGTGTTTTATTGGCAAGTTTTAGCTTACTACTAAAATGTGTTGTTCACTTAGAACGGCTTTAAACTGTGATAAACACTTTAGCAAACCAAACTTCTATATATTTTTAATGAAATATTGAACTATTCTAACATCTGAGTTGATCTATGTGCTCCTCAGGCCAAGTAGGATGTATGTACCACACTAAAATGAGCAACGGATGAAGAAGGAGGCCAGAGGCTAATCTAATCCACAGATTTTCTCTCCTCAAAAGAAACAACAAACAGGAAATGAATCCTAATCTCAGTGCTCCAGTGACTACCTAAAATTGCTCATCTTTATTAATAAGATCAAAAGATGGGGGGAAAAAATTAGCTCTTGTTGAATCTAACATCTTGTTTTCATTAGTCAAGGTAGTACCTTTGACATTTTATATAGAATTAGCTAAACAGTAAAGATGTATGGAGTAAATTATGTTTAATTATTATCCAAAGCAAAAAAACATGATTTTTAAAATTGAAATCTGAAAAAACAAAGTTTTTATATCAAATGATTATTGTTCCGTTATTATTGCAAGCAAAGAAAATGTTTTTAAGTAGGAATTTGAAATAAAAAAATGCCTTATGGAGTGAATTTTGCTCCATTATTGTGGCAAGCAAGAACACATTTTCTAAATGATGATTAGAAATATTTTTAAAGAAGAGCCCTGTATAGAGTCAATTTTATGCCATTATTTTTTGCAAACAATGTACAACAATGCACGTTTTTTAAATGGGAGTTTGTAAAAAAAAAAAAAAAAAGTGCAATCCTATTCTAAGATTTATTTATTTATTTTTTTATTCTTTAAATTTTTCAACTTTTGTTTTATTCAAAATTCTCTATTTCAGATTGAGCTGTATAAATTGTACTATTTTCATAAAATGTTTTACAGATCAGTCTCATCACTTCAAGCCCAATACAAGTATCTTACATTGACAGATAAAATGTGGTTGCTAAAAGACTAAAAGAGAAATGCGTCTTTTCGTCTCACTCCAAAAGAAAGCCCACCCCCTGAAATAAAGAGAATGGGATTCATAAAATGCAATGTAAAAAGAATGCAACTCATATGACTCAATCTAAAAGAGAAATTTCAAAATGTAAAATCTCTAGAAAAAAAAGAAGAAAAGAAAAGACAACATAGAAAATATATAACATATTTCTTGCCATATAATGGAAAAAATAATGGAAAAATAATCTTAATACTGATTTGAGACCCTGCTAGGGTAAAGGTATTTTTGGTAATGGTATTCTGCACACAGTGTGCTTGTGTTCACCAAGTGCAAATTCTAATGCTCAAGCAAAATACCTACATGTACTGTATATGGGTACAAACTTTGTTGAAAAATGGTCTTAGTTATGGTTTAAATTATGATCCCACATGATGACCTAGAGTGGTTTAATTCAAACTACACAAATGGAACCCGTATAGATTCTGACTGCTCAATCTCAATTAAAAATGAGAAATACTAGTTTTATCTTTAGCCTTGGCTAACTGACCGTAAACTAAATCAATTTGGGTTCCACATTCACATTCATGCTATTATAGTTTAAACTGATAATACTGGACTAAAAGGAGAAACAATGCATCTAAACAGTGGTAAGCTATTATTATTATTAGTCTAGAATCTGTTAAATGCTGGTTTAATTGAATGCATGTGATTTTGAAATTGTTTAGTTTTACGTTTGAGTATATATTTTCAACCCTGGCATGTTACAATAAGGTTTTATTCTCATTCACATTCATGTAATTAAATTTAGCCTTTTAAAGATGACGAAAAATGAAGTGGAACTATACATTATTTAGATATCCTTAATTTTTTACATTTAATTTCAATATTTTAAGTGAAAGTTCAGAGGTTAAGATAGGAAAACATTAGGTATAATGACATTATTGTCTGCAAAGAGAATAACATTAAAATATGTCATTTCCTGCGATGTGCCTTCTGCTTACCTTGTTCACATGTCGATTGTCTCCCATCTTTTCTAATAAATCAGCCTCCTTCCTGTTTGCAGAATCTTAATGCTTGTTTTGGCGCCTTAACCCCCCACCCCCCACCCTACTGCCCTCCCAGATAATCCTTTCACACTCTTTAATGTCAACAGGATGCTCTGCTTTCCACCTCTTTACAATCCCAAAGCTACACAAATCTGTCTTTCTTCGTATCTTGGAACATGATTTAACTCCTTCATCCTTTGGCTGAGCCCCAGCGGGCCGATCCAAGAATTTAACAAATCTTAAAAACTGCTCACAGGAGCAGTTGGTCTACTTGGCACCAGACTCAGAGTAAGAGCTTGTAGTCAGTGTTTGGTGCAAAATGACTATCCCTGCAGTTGCCTTGGATACTCTCCTCCCGACCTCTGGAGCTGCTTTTATTAGTCTGTTGTGCTATTGAGGTTTTCCTTGCTGCGTCAATGTTCTTTTCTCAAAGAGGAAGGTTTCCAGTTTCCAAGAATGCAGAAACATTAAAACTCATTCATTGAGATTATTCAAATTCACAAAAGACTATGTTGCAGCCATTGCCCTTAATTTGTGTGTGAAAGAGCCTTAGAAACTAAATACTTTATTGTTTTATTATGCTATCTGTAGCTGTCTAAGGCATTGCTAAGCTTAATACTTAACTCTACAAAACAAGAGGAAAGCTTAATGTGGGGAAGACCAATGAAGACCACAGTATGATTTAAGGCTGATCAGATGGGATTTGGATGCCTGAGCTTCAGGTTGTGGGTAAATTAATTAGTCTCAGGGATTCTTCTGTGGATATCAAACTATTGTTTTATGACTCTAATGTTTATTTCCCCTCATCTCTCATGTTTATCACAGGTCTGAGCAGACGGTTCAGCT
Source organism: Cyprinodon variegatus (assembly GCF_000732505.1). Lineage (NCBI taxonomy): Eukaryota > Metazoa > Chordata > Actinopteri > Cyprinodontiformes > Cyprinodontidae > Cyprinodon > Cyprinodon variegatus. The sequence continues at coordinate 304,659 of NW_015150888.1, forward strand.
AAAACTTTTTCCTGGTTCGATAATCAGGGGAGATCACTTTCCAGCTCAGGTAAGTTATAT
>NW_015150888.1:306210-316172 GCF_000732505.1 Cyprinodon variegatus
TTATTATGATTGATAAATATCTTGTGACATTTCGAGCCAACAGTACTTGTAAACACAACCGTGATTTAGACATATTGTTTCTTGCTTAGATTCAGTACAAGCCAATAGTGTTTATAAACAAAACTTTGATATAGATACATTGTGTCTTGCAGGATTTATAATCATGAGCTGGAGACATTACAAGCAAACAGTGTTTATAAACAGAGCCCCAACCAACATTAAGACACAATACTTCTTGCAACATTTATAAATATCAGCTTGGGGTGTTATGATTCAACTGTATTTATAAACAAACAATGGTTTAGACACATTGTTTCATGCTAGATTTATAAACATGAGCTGGAGATGTTTTAAGCAACATTGTTTATAAACAGTTTTACCGAACTTAAAACCATCTGCTGGAGACATTACGAAGCAACTGTGTTTATAAACAGAGCTTCACCCAACATTAAGGCAAAATGTTTCTATTGGGATTCATAAATGCGAACTTGAGACATTATGACACAAAAGCATTTATAAACAGAACTGTTATTTAGAAACATTGATTCCTGCAGGATTTATAAACACTGGCTAAAGATATTAAGAGCGTACAGTGTTTATAAATGGAGCCTGTGACCAAGATTATGGTAAAATGTTACTTGCAGGACTTTTAAACGCAAGCTCTTGACATCATGACTTTTTCTAATCAGTGTTTATAAGTTTGGGCTGCTAGCTATGATCACTGCTACCCATAGTCAGGGTTGAATCAGAAACAGGCCCACGGCATCACAGATGTTCTACCATTCTTAGAAGTGGGCTTCTAGCACTCTCCAAAGTGCAAGTCCTGTAAAAAAATATATAAATATCCCTTACAGATTTTTTTTTTATCTTAAGCAGTTAATGAATGCTTAGAATTAACAGCTTAATTTTAAAGTCAGATCCTGATTTTTCAAGTAAAAGACAGTGATTTCAAATTTGTGAATAGTTTTGATTTAAAACACCTGACCAGTTCATTAATAAAAAGCTCTATCTGAGTTTTGCTGATTTATTTTTATCATTTTTTTATTATTGTTATTATTATTGTTATTATTATGCATTTAAGAGCATGATCAAAGTTTACTGGCAGCAGGGCTAAAATATTAATTCCTGCTACAATAGTTTCTTTTGCAATTATTGGGTTTTCTGCTCATAATAACTTTTCAGTCTGGTTTTCAAAGAAAAAATAAATACATTACCAGTTTTCATATGGTTGCAAAACCTTAGATTATTGAATGATGTAGCCGTATTACTTCTCCTTTCAAAAGAAAAAAAAAAACAAGAACAAAAATATCCTGTACAAGCTTGGCCAACTGCCAGCTGGTTCATTCGGCTCCACTATTTCTGACATTTCACACTCACTTTTCCCATGACTCACAGGGGCTGAGGCGGTCAGCTATAAGTAGCTTCATTCAGACAGATGAACGGCTTGGCTCTTCCTGTGTGCATAATAGCGCGGGAATTGTCCTCCGTTTGGGTTGATGTCATGCGGGATATTTTTGTCCGACAAAAAGCAGTCATTAAGTTTAAACTCCAGTCTTAGCACTTAACCTCAGCTGGGGTTAAAGGGTCAGTAACATGAGAGGAAACTGTCTTCAGGGAACCTCTTGAGCTTTATACTCTTTGGCTGAACATACAGGTGTTCTTTAAAGATCTGATAGTCAGGGGAGAAAGGTTGATTTTTTCTTTAGAGGAACATTTATATGTTCGCCTGGACAGATGTTTTGGATCACAAGCTGAAAGACCAAAGGAACAGCTAATTTTCAACAAATTAACTTGCTTTTTTAAAAAGTCCATGATACAAAGGGAACAGAAACAGCCCCATAGATTCATCGCCATTGCCTAACATCGGGCAGGAGGCTTTCTTTCATATGTTCTATTGAAAGTCCAGCCTGGTTTGTTTCAGCTCTAGCTGTTTTAAACTATTCTATTATTGCTTTGACTGTAAATTTGCCCAGCTTTAGAGAGAGGGGCATCTTTTTTGGAGCCTGACTGATAGAGAATAGCGGGTTCATAAACTATATGTTCTCAAGCGACTTAGAGGAATGGGCCTCTGTCCAGTCATACATACACCTGAGGGAGACGGAGGTTTTTAAGTTATATATTGACATTTAAGAGTTCTTTTATGGAGTTAATTTGTTCCACTATGGTTGCAAGTTCAGAACATATTTAAAAAAAAAAAATTAAAATTTTTAAATACTTTATTACATACAAAAAATGTACCAAGGGTAACTTTGCTGTTTTCTGCGCGTTAAGTTTTTCAAATGATGGAAATTTTTTAGAGACTTTGCATTTTCAATTTTTATTAGATTACATTTTTGAATGAATTTATTCATGAATCAGATTCTTTTCAAATTGTGGATTACAGATCACATTCTTTTTATTATAACCTAAATTCAATAAACGCTTTTGACCAATAAAAACGTTGTTTCTAATGTCCATGCGGACCTATAGAAATGTGTCTTTTCTTCTCCCTCCAGAGAAAGCCCGCCCCCCCCCGAAGAGAAGAGAATGTGATTCATAAAATACAATTTGAAAAGAAAACTAATGATAAAAATTAACTGAAAAATAGAAATAATTAAAAAAAGTATGTTTCAAATAAGTAAAAAATAAAATAGAAAAGGTTAGATGTGAAGAAAATGAAAAACATAAAATATAAATGGTAAAAAAAAAATACGAGAAAGTAGCAAAGTTATTGCCCGGATATTTTGTTTTTTTTTTTCATAATAAAAGTTTAGCCAGTTTTAATTTGTGAATTCAATTTTTTTTTTCAAATTCCTGTTCTTTTCTTGCAACAAAAATGGAACTCCATATTCCTTGGGCTTAGATAGATAATGCAAACAAAAAATAATCAATTTCAAAGAAATAGTTATTGGATCCTAAACTAAACCTAAAAGGACAAGTTAGAATCGCTTATTAACCTCATAAAGTGTGTTCCTCTGATTATTGTCTTTTTGGTTTTATTAGACATCTGTAGTGTGTAAAAAAAATTCATACCTTATTTCAAAATGTGAGTTTAACATATGTTGCATTTCAGCAACATTCTAATGTGTGCTCACTTTTCACCATAACAGTAACGTCCAGATTACAGACATTTTCTTCTTCAGTGATTAAACATGGTCTACCTGAGAGAAATGTCAGCTCTGTCAAACTTCTGCAAGCTGTCACCAGCAGTATCGACTGGTTTAAATGGCTTGGCTTCCATTTCTGTCACCACATTTAGGATGGGGCCCCGAGGCGGTCCCTCGTCCCGCAGGATCCTCTGACCTATTTCTGGATACATAACATGGTCAGAGTGGGTCTACTCGCTGCTGCTGACCTCTCTGACTCTGCATCATGATATCACCATGGGAACGGTGACATCACCACATCAATATCTAAAACATTTATTTTTGGGGCTTGATGATACAGAATTAATTTATAGAAGGAAAATATAGATTACTGTCAAGCTGAGTTAAGATCATCATATCTTATCAGTTCATAAGAGTAAAATGAGTAGTGTAAAAGTGGAGGAAATCCAAAACAGCTATCTTTGTAGCCAGGTTTGGTTGTCAAAGCGACAAAAGTCTGCAAGATGCTAAAAGTACTCTCCAGAAATCCTCAAAAATGATTGTAGGCCCTGCAGTGATGTTGGAGATTGGCCTCTTTTCAAGTGTAGTCCTGTTTCTCTGACTGTTACTGGCTCTCTTCAGCCTTTGGCATGAGAGCTGGCTCGGAGCGCGTCTGCCTTGCTGTGTGTTTCCTGGACGGGGCCGCCTTTTACAGCTGCTTTTTGTATCTCTGCTTCTGTCTCCTTGAACCCCAGTCAGCCTCAGCAGATGGCCGCTCACACTGAGCCTGGTTCTAAGGGAGGTTTCTTCCTGTTAAAAGGGAGTTTTTCCTCTCCACTGTCGCTACAGCATGCTTATTGTGAGCGATTGCATTTGAGTCAATGAGTCGATGCAATGAACTGGTTTTCCTTAGATAGAAAACTTTGAATCAATTTGACTGTGTGATCTGGTTGAACTGTAAAGTGCCTTGAGATGACATGTATTGTGAATTGGCGCTATGTAAATAAACTGAATTGAATTGAATTGCAGTGGGCTCCTCCTACTCTGGATGTGAAACTGCATTTCTTTACCAATATAAGACTTTCCTCATCACACCAGAACAGATGAGGTGTTTATTGTAAATAAATGCAGCATTTCATGAGAAAAACCCTAAAGCAAACTCCAGAGTTTGGAGGTAGGAGTGTTATGATTGGGGATCATTTATTCCCACCCACAAAAATTGATTGAAAAGACTTTAAAAAGATGACATAACTTAAGTAAGAACGATGTCTACATTTGGTTGAAAAGTGAAAGGTGAAAAATTCAGATTATTGACATGGAAAATTCAGTTTCCCATGTCTTTTCAATATCTATTATTGGACTAAAGTGGGACAAAATCAGAGCGACCAAACACAGACCAATTTTCAACAACCATTTCTTGACTAAATCAAGACTATGATGGACCGACCAGACATCATTTAGATCCAGTCAATCTGTCAGAGTCTTGATTTCTGAACTAAATCAAGACTCTGACGGATCGAACGGAACTAAATGGCGCCTGGTTTTTGCAGGGATTCTACCATGCCTCATAGGGAACTTGATGTTCAAGTTAAAAAAAGCTGAAGCAGAACTGAAACCTTTATAATGACCCTTAAAATACTGTATGACTATCAAGGAGTGACTCAGAATGAAGAAATGGGAAATTCTGGCCGAGTCAAAGCCCAGATTTGTGTTCTGTCCACAAGCGAAATGCTGCCCTCAACATCTCACGTCAAAAAGTGTCCATCTAACCAAGTCTTATATTAAGCCAAGTCTTATATTGAGCCAAGTCTTATATCAAGTCTTGTTTTTAGGTGGATATAAAACACAAAAAGATATTTTTACTTTTGTGAAAAAAATCTAAACAAGTGCAACAATCTGCGGATTGCACTTCATTAGACTATAAATATCTTGATTTCATGAAGCCATATCAACTAGAGTTGTCTTACTGCAGATTATTGCAGTGATTTTTAAGTAGAATTTTCTATAAAGAAACTGAATAATCTAACAGAATCTGCTCTATCTTATTACATCAATCCTTAATGAAGATCACAAAGGACTTTTTGGCTAGAGACATGGTTAGATGGACAATATGGAGTGAATTTTATTCCAATATTGTTGCAAAGAACAGTTCATATAGTTGGAAATTTGGAGAAAAGAAACCTTTCTAATCAAAAAACAGTTCTGACAGTAAATTTCTAAGATTTTATTATTTAAATTATTTAATTGAGGCTATTATTTTATTTAAAAAATTCTCAATCTAAAATTTGAGGAAATGTTGACATTATTGTTTACTGCAGTCGCTTTATAAAGATATGTATTTAAATTGTTTTAAATTTGCACATGATCATGAGTTTAATTTTTCCAAAGCCATTTTTTTATATTCCTTCGAAGCCATCTGCAGTACCTAGCGTGCATGGATGCTGCTACAGTCGATACATTTAAATAGCCTTATATCAGAGGCCATTTTGGTCCAGTTTCCCGGACGAAGCCGTCTCCTCACACAGAGGATTAAGGCCAGGTTAGCCGACAACTGAGACAGGCTGCCAGAGATCCTCGCTCCTAAATGAATGGTGACATTCCAATGAGAGCAGCGCCCCATGGAAGCAGCATGGGTGACCCAAATCCGGGTGGGGTGACTAAGGAGAAGGCAGGGGAGGGAGGTGAGGTTGGACTGGGGGTGTGGGGCGAATTTAATAGATAGAGATGGAAAATATAAGATGGTGTTGTTACAAGATCAATGAAAAAGAAGCTGGCTAAGATTCAGGCTTGATATATCTTCTTGCAGTTGTCATAAAACTGCTGACATGTTGAACTGAAGTCCCAAATACTCCGATGTGATCAGGTCTGACAGCCGGTTTTGACTCTTAGCTGTATTGATTTAACCCTTTGGGACATTAGGACAGTTCAGTTGTTCAAATATGGAGATATTGTAGGCCTACTACTAGCTTTCTTATCTTGGAAACGATAAAAGTGATAAAAAGAATAAAATAAAAAGAATAATACAAAATCCTGCAGAGTCGGTTTGTTGCTCCTCCTCAAAGGGCTTTAAACAAAACTACAAATTCACCTTAAACAGTTGTTTAGTTCCTCATATTTTATGGAAATTTTAAGTGCATCAGATCAAACTTTAGGGGTTGTTTATTTGGAAGAACACAAAGAGGCTGGTAAACAGCTAAAAAGGAAGGAAGAAAAGGGCAATGTCATTTCTAGTTAACCGCAAGATGACAGGATCTGTCTACAATGCAAAGTTTAAAGGTTAAATAAAAAGGAGTGCGTCTAGAACAGTTTTATCGTTTGTAATGGTAGATTATCCTTTCTTTTCTCTATGTTGCTGGCTTAAATCACACTAAAAATGCTCAGAGGAACATTGATTCAAAGTTTTCTATCTAAGGAAAACCAGTTGATTGCATCGACTCATTGACTCCGATGCAATCCCTCACACTAAGCATGCTTGTAGCGACAGTGGAGAGGAAAAACTCCCTTTTAACAGGAAGAAACCTCCAGCAGAACCAGGCTCAGTGCTCAGGGAGAACATTCAAACTCCATGCAGAAAGAGCCAGGCCGGGAAACGAACCCGGATCTTCTTGGTGCTCCTCCGAGCAGCCCATTTTTGTTCATTTGTGATGTAATAAATTTTGTACATGCTGTCAAATTAGAAGTACGTTTCTATTTGAACTTTTAAAAGCCAAACAAGGATGAAATACGATTAACATAAGTTTTGAGTCAAATGAAAAAAGTCAGTAAAGTTAAATTTTTTTCATTATTATGTAACATATTAAATATTGACCCTGTATTGGATGATGGTTAGTGTCAATACAGGGGATAAACAGTAGCCCTATAAACTGAAAGCTAGCTTAATCGGCAGCCCTATATATGCAGCAAAATCTGACCAAAAAATTGAAATTAACTGTTTTGTATTTGTTTTGTTTTTTTATTTAGAACATAAAATAATCATAAATGAAAGTTTGAAGATTTCATTATGTAAAAATGTTGAAATAAAAACAAATTTTAGATTCCTTTCTCAAGCTAACCATTTCCAGTCAAGCAAAAAATTGGTAATATTTTCTAATATATATTTATGTAACTATTATACATAAACAGATGTGCTTTTGTAATCCAGTCTGCTTACTTACTTCAAACAAAAATTGAGGTTTTGATTAAGATGTGTAATTAAAATATGTCGGAAAATTAGCATTTTTAAAGCTAACTGCTATGTGAAGTTAGCTTAGCTTATTTAAAACCCTAACTATTTTATTTAATTCTTTTATATTGATTGAAGTGTTTACTTTTAACTGATTTAAATTATAAATTTAGTTTTAAAAGAATAATATAAAAAAAATTTAAGGTTAGGTATGTTTGCATAAAAACAAAATTCAAACCATTTGACAGAAGCGAAATTTCATATGTGAAATACCTCCACTTACTCATAGAAACTAAAACAATGGCTATTTATATGAAAAATATAAAAAAAATAAGTGGTAAACATCATTCAACAACAGAACCTATTTAGTTGGTTTGTTAAGGTGGTTCATTAAGGGTTAAATTTCCCTAATTTCCTTAGATTTTCTTCCCCACTGCCATTAGACTGCTGAATGTTATGTAAAATGGGTTATTTTATTGTATTCTATTATATTTTATTATTAAAAAACTGAAATGTTTGAACTGTAAATATACAGTCTTATGTTTATATGACTGTTTTTATGTTTTTTTTCTTTTACAGTTTTCAAGACTGCACTTTAAAATAATGAAATTGTCTAGAAAGGTCTTTTTAACAAAATTTCTTTTTTTTTTACACTTGTGTAAACAAAATAAATGACAAAAATAAATCTGTCTAAGTCTAATCTGGTATTTGTGCTGTCAATGGTAGAGCGAAAATGATTAACGGGATTATTGCTGATCAGGGATGTAGGTTACCAATTAATTAATTAATTTGAATTTGATTTATTTTGATTTATTAATCAACTAACAATTATTTTTAAATGCACCTTTTTAAAAAAAAAACTAATTTTTTTCTTGTATCAACACTATCTTTACATTAACATAAGGGCTTGATTTTTTTTTCACTACATGCTACATTAAATAAAAAAGTATTGCTTCAGTATATTTTAACAATTTATTAAACTAGATGAATTAAATACTGACTTAATAAACCAAAAATGCTTTCTTACACATTAAACTAGATAAATTTAGAAGATACATCAAAACAGAAACCTATAACCTAAAAAATATGTAAAAAAAAACTTAAATGTAGAGTATGTTGCCCTGATATACTGTGAAACTGTTTACTACTTAGTTCCAATAAGGTGCACACTAAATTTGATATAGTCTAGCTCTCTGTTTTAAGCATAAACCAGCTTTTAGTGCTGGGAAAACCTTTGTACTGCTAGCGGCGCCTTTAAATGGGTGATCAAATTGGCTCTGATGAGGTGATAACTTTAGGAGTAAATCCAGTTTTTATATTTACAAACAAACACAAGTTAATTCAATGTCCTTGTCATTAATAAACAGAGTAAATAATCCCAGAATATGTCAGAATGTCCGCCTTAACCCCTGTATAGAGCAATATAGGGGATTATGCCATTTTATTTTAGTGTATCAATGTCTAGTGGATGAAAAGTAGTGATCAAAATTTCCAATAATGCACCTTGAAAAATAGTGTGCATCCATGTTCACTAGACCCACAATGCTTTGCAAGAGTTCTCCCTGCAAAGCAACGTGAGGTTTGTTTTTGTGGCGAGAAAGAACAAAGATGCTGAAGGCATCGTGCGGGGAGCCGGAGTCACGTCACCAACTGTGAGGGAAAAGTAGTGATCGTCTCTCCGAATGGTCAGCTTAACGAAGTTCACTACAATTTTCACTATATAGTCCCTGCTCTATATAGTGATAGAGGGATTTAGGGTTCCTTCCTGCTATGGCATTAAATCAATCCTTTTTTTTTGCAAATACAAGTAAGAATAAATAACACCCTCTAGTGGACGACAGTAAAACTACAAGACCAAAAGTAATTTTTATTAGACGGCACAAATTATAATTAATACACCATTAATAGACAATCATTCATAAGTTTATTATCTGTTTGCATCTCTAATGGAAATTATTTGATTAATGCATTTATTGAAAAGTTGACATATGAATTATTTTAGACTTGTGTTTAATATTTTAGTGGGAAATCTAATTATTCTAATCTATATTTTATTAAATAATAGTGTTTCTACAGTAATACTTGATTATTATTAAAATGTATGATCTAAAGTGTAATATTAACATTTTTTTTATTTCATGGAACATTTGGCATCATGAAAATCATCTAGCGACCCTCCACTTATGAAATTTCAATACACATTTTGTTTCTACATTTTAAATGTGTTTTTTTTAGAAATGTTGATGTCAACAGAATCATTAATAGATTTGTAAAATAATGTATAGCTGCAGCCATAATCGAATGTAACATCAACATGGCTCACTAATAATCAGAGGGATTTAAAAGTGTGATTTTACAAGTGTTTTTGTTGAGAAAAAATAAAAAACACAGAAATATTTTGAAATGTGCAGTGATATTGCCAAAACAGTAGCTGAAAGGCAGTTCATTGTGATTCCAAAGCCAACATCAGCACAGCAAGGCTGTCAGCGCACCGGTTTTCTTCCCTGGCAACAGCTGCGACCCGACTTGCCTGTGACTGAGCCCTGGGCTCGTCTCGTCACCCTCAGACGGTCTGTCCCCGTCTGTTTGAGTGTCACTGGGTCCTTCTTCTCCTCCTGTGACCCTTAGATCCTCACGCTGCAGCAGACAAAATCCCCATGCTGTCGTCATGCTGAGCTGCAGGGGAGCAGCAAACCAGCATAAAAAGCATGGAGTGAATTTTGGTCCATTCTTTT
>NW_015150888.1:316648-318421 GCF_000732505.1 Cyprinodon variegatus
TTTTTTTTTTTTTTTTTTTTTTTTTTTTTTGTTGCAAAGAGCACCTTGTTTGAAAGAAAAAAATCCAATTCAGAAATAAAAAAAAAAAATAATTCTGAATCAAAAAAGGGTCATGGAGTAAATTGGCTAATGCCACAGCAATGTTTTGAAGTGTGCCGTGATATTGCTGAAATCAGGTCAATGTGATTCCAAAACCCAGCACATATTTTTCAATTAAATATGAAAATAAGATTTCATACAATTCTTTTAAAATTTCGATCTATAGTTTTTTTCTTCAAATTTCTATTTGCAAACTATGTTCTTTACTCACGACAATAATGGATCAAAACTCACACCATACTTTGCTTGCAACAATAATTGAACAAAATTCACATCTTGCAGTTGACTATTCTGGAGAATGTGATCTGCAAGATGGAGTTGGAGATTGACAAAAGACTGTTAAAAAAAAAAAAAAAATCTGCAAATATAAAATAGGCTGATGAACAAATACATTCAGCAAAAATAAAACATGAAAAAAACATTGATTAAAAAAGGATGATTTAAAAAAGTAAAATTTGAGAAAAAAGCAAAGCTCTAAAAAGCTAAAAACATGGCATTTGTGGTTTGCTTTTTTTTTGCAAATTTCAATTCATGGAAAAAGGTTCCTTGCAAAAATAATGAACAGTTCTCTCTATATGAAGGAAGTGACCTTGCGCAAAGAAACAAGCTGCAGTTGCTTGATGATAATAGTTTGTTCATCTTATCGTAACCTTCTTAAAAATCCCCATTGTGGTTTTTTTTCTTCTATGACAAAAAGTTGCTTAATCAGATATTAAGATACTTAATTACTTTAGTCATATTGAATACAATAAGCCCTCATTGTTATTCTAATTAGCCGGCATCAGCGCTGGAAGCTTCTAGTTGCAGCTGTGTGTCATTTCCTGCATCATTTACTAATTTATTTAATCTCGTTGTAATTTCAACAGAGCAACATTGCAGGGATGTGAGCATGCTCTGTAAACACAGGAAATAGGGAGCTGTCAGATGTATGCATTTATCAGCATGTGCACATGGATGCTGTAAAAAAGGCCATGGTGACCGGCTCCCCCTGGTGGAGTATTATTCTTTTGCAATTCATTGCAGAATGCGTCAAGTCACCTCTCTACTGCTCCTCTCTGCATCCTTTCAGACCCATCAGGTGACTCGCAGGCAGACATGGCAGACGGCAGGCAGCCAGAGGACCACTGGACCGAGAACGGCCAGGAGCACGGCGAGAATGGCTACTCCTCCTACAGCTACAGGGAGAACGGCTACCATGGGGGAGCAGCTGCACAAGCTGGAGCAACAGGTGGGTGTCGGCTGTGTGCTAAAGCATGTCCATACAGAGCAGTGACATTGATTGGAGCCAGATGAGCCTGCCTCTGTGGCAAAGGACAATCAATCCCCTTTAGGCACCTAAACTAATCCTGTTGGACGCAGCACAGGGCATTCTACTGCAGCTGTGGTTATACCAGGGTTCCTTTCTACAGAGTGTCAGGGTCAAACCTTCCCCCATGAAAATATGAAATATTTAAATTCCACAGGGATGTATTAATAAGAGAACAGCATGAAGGATATAATGAAAGAGGAAAACGAAAAAGGACAGCAAATGATGGAAAGACACAAGGAAGTAAAGATGAATGGAAGACTAAGGAAAAGAAACTAAGTTATGAAAAGTAGGAAGTGATAAATATGAGACACAAATTTGAAAGAGGAAGGAAGGAAGGAAGGAAGGAAGGAAGGAAGGAAGGAAGG
>NW_015150888.1:319834-336716 GCF_000732505.1 Cyprinodon variegatus
ACTAGAATCACATCCTGACTTTGACTTGGCCATTCACATTTCAGATTTTAAATCATGAATAAGTCTAATATGGAGAGGCTTTACTCTCGGCTCCACCATTTAGAGCTCCAGTTTAAGTTAGCCTGTCTTGTAAAACCTTAAGAGATAAATCCGTGAAGTGAAAGAAATGATGCTAATGAAGCCCACAAACTGTCCTGAGAGTGGCTGTATAATGCAGAGACAAGGTGAGCAGATTTACTCACATCACTTCTTCCATCCATGTCTCGTCTTCCCACTGTGTCCCCTCTTTCCCTCTCTCTCTCTCTACCTCTGCAGTGGATGACTCGGCCAACTTGCCTCCCTCCCCTCCCCCCTCTCCGTCCGCTGAGCAGACTGGGCCTGTGGCACAAGGTACATATTTCTGTACAAAACAGCCTGTTTCCAACCATGCAGGATGTGAAAGGTAGTGAAAAAGGCACAGATGTTCTCCACTGGTTCTCTACCACTTTATCTGGTTCTGCTCACCATTTGGTCCTTTTGACCAACTTTACTCCAACAATTTAATACTCGGAGTTATAATCCAATTAGAACCTTTTACTCTCCTTCTTCAAATCCTCTGGAGCCCACCAGTCTTTTAGTCAGCTTTACTTCGTCAACACCTCACTGTGTTTTCCTTTGTTCATTCCATCCATCGGTTTCTCCATTTTGTTGTCATTCATTTTGCCCCTCCACCAAACTGATGTCGGTACTAAATCAAGGTGCAATCGGCCTGAACAGGTAGGCAGGAACAGATTCAGTTTCCATAGAGACTCAAAGACTATAGTAGCTGAAACAAGCAGTTTTTAAAGGATCCAACATTAGTTGTAACAATAGACTATTGAAGAAATATTTATTTTCTATATAAATACAATACAGTAAAAGCCCTGTTTAGTTTTCCAATTTCAACATACAAAACGTGTTCTTTGCCACAAGTACAGAACAAAACGTACTTCATAAGCACATGGCCTCATTAATTCAATAATCTCAATATCTTAACCTGGCATAGAGATGGACATGTGATGAAATCCAGGCAGTATCCATCTGGAAAGGCTCCAGTGGAAAAAAGAGTGACATTTCTTCAAGCTGGAACCAATTGTATGTGGCATATACACTATCCACCACGTTTTCCCGAATGAAGGCATCTTTCTCCATGTAGAGTTGACCAGCCATGACTCCGATCTCCCAAATACAAGCTGGTAATCGACTTGTCTGCCATTGGTGGCAATTAATGCCCAGGTTTTCAGCTTCAGCCAATTGGTCGCGACTGAGGCAACATTAACTACTTGATTTGTTTCATAACTAGCAGAATTAACTGATTATTCCAACTCTTATCAGATCTGGTTGTAAGGAATGCGCAGAAAGGCAAAAATCGTGTCTTTTAGCTAGGTTTTTCACAAAGAAATAGAGGGTATTCCAGCTAAAACAGACTGAATAGCAGAATAAATAAAAGTCCAACAGTGCATCCATGTGTTTTTCGCTTCAGCCAGCCACTTCTGGTTGAAGTCATACAGGTCATTGTGTTTCATTAGTTAGAAACATTTGAGGCTAATGAATCTATCGGTTTCTTACAAGATATATTTTTGTGAGTTTGTGAGGTGACAATTCATCAAAGTATCAGCGTCTTGCTCTTAGAGGACAGTAAATACAGGTCCTCGGCTGCCCTAAGTCTATCTTCTGTAAGGTTAAACCTGTAGATGATTGGACAGACTGGTGTCTTCTTGAATCAAGATTCATCTCAAGGATCAACTATAGAGACGGTTGTTTACAGAAAAAAATCACATACATTTATCTCCATAATCTCCATAATCCTTAAGCATTTCACACTAGTTTTGATGTCACCCATGTCTCATCTGTGTGTCTCCCTTTCCTCCTGCTCTAAGAGGAAAAAGTAGAGGTTGTCAGTCAAAAAGCACAACCGGAGGAAGTGGCATATGAACAACCTGGAGACTTCCAATTAAAGCAGACAGATTGTGTAAGGGAGCCCCAGGCTTTGGGCATCCAGAAGGTCCAAACTCCTGAGGCCATCAATGGAGGAGATCACCAAGGTGAACAGAGCCCAACACAACAAGGTGTGTGTGGTTTTGGAAACAACTCGGGCGTTTGAACAATCTATTCTATCTGTGAAAATGTGTGACTGTGTGACTGCATTTGGCCAACTGTGCATGAATCTCTCGAGCCCTATCTGCGATGGGTACAGAAGCTGTCCATGTTGGGTTTTATAAATTGTACTGCAGCTCAGGCTTTTTTTCCTGCTAAACTTTCCCTGCTGCTTTGTTGCTCTGAAATTTTGTGAGCTTCTGCTGCAGTTGTTTGAGTCGAATAATGACGTGACGTAGCATTTTGTGCTTTGTTTCATGCAAAACATAACCATTTGCTTCTATGAGCATATAATCAACCATATCATGGTTGATCATTTCTGCACCTTAGTATTGCCAGCTACATTGCAAACGCTAGTATTCACTGTCTAAATTGTCATTGTATTCTGTATATTTTTTCCTGTGGGTTTTGCTGAAATACTGTGATTGAAGAAGCTGCTGATTATGCCACGGATAAACGCTGAATGCATTCGAAGTCTGTTGTAAACCATTTGCTTGATACCTTGTAGTTGTCTTCATATCATCTCACAATAAATAATAAATGTGTTTTCCTATTGTTGCCTAAACAAATTTAATCTTTAAAATTCACTCTCATTGAATATTTAAAGTCATACTAATAAATATTTCACCCTCAACACACTTATGTTGATCGTCATTAACAAATAAGCAATACTACATTTATTCGTCATATTGCCTATTTCTTAGAAATCTGTTTTTTATTGCAATAGGAATTCAATAATTTGTTGTACCATTGTTTATTGTCATCTAACATCACGCAACTCATTCCTTCGTTCCAGCTCTGCACGCTATCGTAGACGCTGTGACCTCCCCTCCTGCTCTTGTGGCCTGGCACAAAATAAACTGTGCTATGTGTTTTTTTTTTTTGCTTGATGGAGAGTATCTATGTGCTGAAAGCCTCAGCTTGACTGTATGAGGTGGCTTTTGTGGATGCTGCAGACAAAGGTTTCTTTTTTTGCTAACATGAGTCAACTCAGAGTTGTACAGCATCCTTTAAACTCACAGCTCAGCTGGCGGAGAAGAGCAAGGCATCTAGCGAGTCTGATGTGCAAAAAGGTGAATGTCCTGGAGCATCTGAAGAAGAACCTCCCTTAAGTACACTTCCCTTACCCAATACTTCAACTCAAGATCCTTCTGAAGTTTCTTCGGTTGAACATGATTATAAAGGGAAAGAAGATTTCGTAGAAGGATCCACAGATGGCTGCAAGCTTTTGGAGTCTGAAGCCAAGAACCAAACAATGGCAGAAGAAGTATCAAGTATTCAGATGGAAGATAATCCTGGAGTTATGTTACCCAATAAATCTCAAACCTCTTTGAATGAAACCATTGAAAAAATGGAGAAAGAGGAAGTAACGTATCAGAGCAACAAGCAAGCTGACATTGAAAAAGGTGGGCTTGGTAGTGAAACAGTCCAGTTGACAGAAGGATTGGATAAAGACAAATACTGTGGATCAAAAACCTACTTCGAGACAACATCAGAAAGCTATTATGAACTCAATTTGACCTCTGAGAAAATTTCAAGTATAGAGCATGACAGAGGTGTCGATAGCATTGAAGAACAAGAGAAGAAAAAAGTGAGGGCATTGCCAGGTAAAGCATCTTTAGACCAACGAAGACTGTCCTTGAACATTCCTGGAGGTTCTTCAACGGAACCAACCGTAAAAATTGACAAGTCAAGAAGATTCTCTGAAAGCTTGTGTCCAATAAGTGGAAGTTTTGATGGGTCAGATGTTCCTCCTTTAACCCCGTTTGTTGAGGTGCACACATCACAATTTCTGCCTGTTGTCTCCATAACGCCAACACCTACAACTTCTGACAGCATCCAAACAAAGGAAGGAGATAATACTGAGGAGCATGGTTCCAGCTCTGAACAATCAGAAAGCTTGTCTGACATGTTAGACTTGGCCGGTTTCCCACTTCGTCCACCTCTACAGATGAAGGACCAAATGAGACGAAAATCAATGCCAGCCAGTGCGCTCCTTGGCAGTAACTTTGACAAGCTTAATTTATCAGAGCAAATCTTGACAGAGGTGGAAGGGGAGAATCAACAAGAGGACATTGGCTACTGCGTGTTCAGTGAATATTCGGCACCCATGCCATCTCCTGCTGATGTACCAAGTCCTGGGGATTCTCAACACCAGCACTTTCCCTCTTTGGGTTCTGAAGAAGAGTCTGCAAGTGTTTTGGAAATCGAAGCTGGTCATATTCAAATGCTAGACAAGAGTCTGACAGAAATAATCCAGACTTCTCAAAATCCTGTGTTGGAAAAGAAAGATCCACCAGTAAAGACTTCCTTGATTCTAGAGAAAGCTGTTACTAGTGGTATAAAACCAGATCGCTTACGAATCCCAATGACAACCTCTAAGGACCGCCTTACTGAACTCCGTCTGGAGACTGGCCTACCTGGAGACATTAAGATACAAGCAATCCCTGAAGTGGATGTTGAAAAGGACCCCTCTAGAGAGGCCTCACCCATCCCACCAGACAACTCATTTACTTTCACTTCTGCAGAAACTGGAAGTAGAGTTCCCCTGAGTCCTACCAGCCCTAGGTCCCCAGCTGAAGGAAACCCAGAAAGTCAAAGTGGAAAGAGGCTTGAGAAAGAGCCTGACAACTCTTCAGAGGCCAAAAGAATTGATGAAGAACTACAGCTGAGCAAAGATGTAAAAGACCCTGAGGTTAAAGGTCAAGAAGAAAAAGCTGACAAACCAGAAGGAACTACAACAGCCAAGTCTCCAGCATCATTAGAACCTTTACAAGATAATGTGGAAGAAAAGCCTTTAAGAACAGGAGAGATAGAATCACAAACACCCTCAGGCAGTGCTCAACATTTAAGCCTAGAAAAGCCAGCAGGTGACAAGAATCCACGCATGCAATTACCAGAGGTAACTCTAACAAATGATTCCCCAAAGCCACAATTATCGTCTCCAATCATTGTAATACCTCAAGCCGAAGTAGACGAAGAAGACGATGACATTGAGATTGCGGAAGAGCCTCAAGAGATTATGGAAGAACCTCAGCAGATTCTGCATTCCAAGAGAGACACAACAGAGGAAAGTATCCCTGGTGAACCTGAAATAGAGGAGGAAAAGCAGGACCAAATGAGACTGATGGTCTGTAATAAGATGCTGGACGATGACCCCAAGTCTGGAGCTGAAGAATGGAGCCATAGTGCACTGAATAGTGATGAAGGGGAGCCTGCGACAGATAGTTCGCACCTGTCTCCATGTTCTGACCACGACCTCCCACAGCAATCAAAGGAAGGTGATGAAGAATATAAGGAAGAGGAGTTACCCATAGTAAAGCTGGAAGGGACAAAGGAAGAGGAAGGGGAACCAGATGATGGAAACAAGACAAAAGTGGCGGTTAAAGAAGACGATGTCAAACCCAATGTAGAGATTGGTGAAGAAGAGACCAGTTTAGTAACTAATGATGAAACCACAGTGGATGTGTCTATCCTGGATACAGACAGTGGCTGGACGGACCCTCAAGGTATCTTTTATCACTTCTATAATATTTTTAAAGGATATCATTATGTATCGTTAGAAAGATTATTTACCTTGGTGTAACCTTTTGCCTACATAAAAAAAAAGTTTGGAGAATTAGTCCCTTTTTGATACTTTTTTGCTGCAGATGATGACAAAAGTATCATGACTGAGAAAATCGAAGCCCTTCCCCAGACCAAGGGTTTTGTCGCTGCACCTACGGCTGTGGATTACCCTGCTAAACGGTTTCCTGGCAAAGGAAGGGGCCACCTTGGCAAGGCTGAATGCAAAATGCCACGCAAAGCACCAACCTACCATCCACCAAAAGAGGAAATAATAAAGAAAAAAGGTTCTGATCCTGATTTGAAGAGTATTTTTACAAGCCTGTTATTATTAAAATAACTTTATCTTAAACAAAGGTTTTGTGGAAGAAAAAGTGAGTTGTGCATGATGGTGTAATAATGTCTCTCCTCTTCGCCAGTAGGCGTGAGGAGGGTTGACCAAAGTAGGGGGTTAGGCCTCCAAAGTCGCTCTCCATCTCGAAAATGTGGAGCCAAAGGGGCGGCCAGACATCCTAGGCCCGCTCCGCTTCACGGCCCGGCTAGGCGCAAGGTCCCAGGTGAACACCTTTCCCCAGGTATCTGCGCCGTGAATAGAGAGAGATCGTTTACCTAGTGTAGCATCAATAAAGAAACAGATCTCTCTTTATTTTTGGCTCATTGGGGAATCAAGCTGTGGCAATGTAGCTGGCAAACATGGTGTGCTGCTTAATCATTGTTTTTTTGTTTTTTTTTCACTGCCATAATTGCTTTCTTTTTTATTTTATTTTGTCAAAACTGACTAAACTCACACATGCTTTCCATCAAGATTATTTACTGCTGCTCAGAGTTGCTTTTTTCATGATTCTTGAATCTACTGCATATGAAGTATGTGGTTTAAAGGTGGCTTGCATGGTAAAAGACGTTGAATTAAAAAAAAAAAAAAAAAAAAAAAAAACTTTTTTGTTCATAACTCTATGGAATGAATTTTGTTCTATTATTGTTTCAAGCTGAGAACATGTTCTGGAAATGGAAAGTTTAAAAAAATAAATTTTGTTACTTGAATTTTTAAAAAAAGGTTTAAGGTTTGCTATTTTTTTCAGATTTTATTTCTACATTTTTTTTCCTTAAACATTTTTTTATGCCCAAAAAATTTTATGCAGATTTTATATTTTCACATTTCTGTTTGTCAGATTGAATCTTAAAAATGACCTTCTTGGTCTGCATGGGTGTTAGCAACAGCACTACATCGGTCAATGTGCACATCAAGAGAGGGCGACTGAATTGGGCTTGAAATTAAGAGAATGTGTGATCTATGAAAATCAATATGAAAAGAAATCAAATAAAGCATGCACAACTTATGTACGGAGGCCTTAGTCCTTGACGTGGCCTGTTGTCCTTTGCCGCATGTCTCTCCCTCTCTCTTGTACCGCCTTTTCCTCTCAGACTACTGAATAATAAGGATCCAATAGTGCTGCAATAAAAACAAAAAAACAATGAAAATATAAAATCTGTAAAAAGAGAAACAAATAAAAGAAAAACAAAATTAAATGTTTAAAAAAACAAAATAGGAGAAATAACATTAGAAAAACATTTTAGGAATAAAAATCATTTGAAAAAACTCTCAAAACCTTTTATTTGATTAAAAAAACAAATCAGGGTTGAATTTTATTTCAGGTTGCCATTTACTGTTTTTTTGCAACAATCCTGGAACAAAATTCACTCCATATAAAACATGATAAAACAAATACAGCTTGCTATTTTTTTTCTTTACTTTGGCGCTATGCATTCATTACATGCTGTGCTCTGTATATGTCGAGCTGTGCATATCAGACGATGACTCCCCCTGCTGGTAAATGTTGAGTATTTCTACTTTCCTCTCACAGGCATGGGGCACCATCAGCCTCTCAGCGTGGCGCAGCCTTCCAGGGAGAGACCCACTGTAAGTAATGTCAGTGTTGCTCAATCTACTGCATTTAGATACATCATATCCAACTATGTTAAGATATATAAGAAATTAATACCTGCAAAATGTAGAAAAATTAACAATTAGATGAAAAAAAGGACTTTAGCCCTTAACTAAACTGCACAGAAAAGTATTGTCTTAATAGCACGTAACTAAAAAATCATTATCCAGCTTTGTCAAGCAGGTTTGTCCATTTCTAACAGTAGACTTTGGGTTGTTAAATGTATATAATAAAATACAAATGATATTGAAAAAGACTGCAAACATCCCTTCAGTTCATGTCACTTTGACAATTCATCTCTATGCAGACCCAATCATATAAAATAAAATTAGTCCCAAAACAACCAAATAATTTTTTTTTTACTAGTTTACTACTTTATTTAAAACTAGGATAACAAGAAATGGGTTTGTGATTAAAACTAAGATTAAAAGGTCAGTGGGCTAGGACTCTCTCTATTTTTGATTTCTTTGTATTTTCTGTACTGAAAAAGACAGAATATAAAGAGATATAGTTTTATTAGAAGGTTTGCGTGGAGTTTTAAAAAAAAGGTTATTTGGACAGATGAATGTAAACTTTTATGAACTGGATCCGATTAATGTTTGGTGCAAACCAGAAAAACATTAAGGGAGTCATAACCTGGTATTTCAAATAAACAGTCCTTGTTAAATCGTCTTTGAATTAATCTTAATAGTTATTGGAAGGAAAGAAGTTCATTCAGACCCCTTTTGCGTTCCCCAATAGTACATGCCAGACTTTGACTCAGCATTCTTGAACTTGAGCATTAAAAATGCATATAATTAACTTTATAAACCATAAATACATATAATAATATACATTTTTAATAATGAGCCAAAAACAAACCAGGAAATCCACCATTAACTGGCTGAGAAACTTTCAGTTCGTTGGTTATCAAAGAATCAAAACTCCATCATCTGTTATATTCTATTCCTCACTGATCTGTCTGTCACTTGATGTTTCCTCTCTGCAAAAATCTCTGCTCTTCTCCTCATTTTGTTTTCTTTCTGTCTGTGCGATCACATCGGCTTGCATGCTCGCCTTGTGTCTCTGTTTCTGTCTCGAAAGAGAAAATCTGTGAGTAAAGATTTATTTTTTAGGAAGGAAACTGTTTTTTCATTCAAGGCCATTACACTCATCTTTTGATCATCACTTTTCCTTTTTTCCACTTTATCTTTTCTTATTGACGTGCTTTTTTTTTTTCCATCTGTCGATCGCTTCCTCCTTGCTCCATCCTGCATGCCTCCTTCCACCTCCAGAGCCCTACCAGGGCTGTTCTGTTAAAGATGGCAGTGCAGCGGGGTGGGGGATCCCCCCGGCCGAGCTCCGCCTGCAGCCTTAAACGGCGCCCCCTTGTGGAGGCGATGCTTTGCGAAGCTCGCCCTTCCTCTGCCTGCTCCCGCCCACCCCCTCCATCTAATAAATGGGTAAATTAGAGAGTAAAGAGAGGGGCCCGAGCTGTAGATGTAGGTAACTCCTTCGATGGGTGCTAGATTACTGACTCTGATGTTTCTGTTGATTCAGGAGAGAACGTACCGCAGCCCTGAGAAGAGGTCATCCCTCCCCAGGCCGGCCAAGTCTCTGACTCGCCACATTCCTGCTGCTGAACAGGAGGACAGCACCCCCTCAAGGCCAACTTGTAAGACTACACTCCCTAAAATTGACTTATAGCTTATGGAGTGAATTATGTTCCATTATTATTGCTAGCAGAGAACATGTTTTGTTTTTGGAGTATAAATATAAAAAATAAAAAATATTTCAGAAATGACATTTTTTTTTTATCCTTTTTATTGTATATTGGTTTACGAAGTTGAAAATTCTTTTTGTGATGTTTTTTTTTTTTTTTTTTTCTGAGTTAGCTGTACAAATAGCAACAAATTTCATTTTCATTTCTTTTTTTTATTTTATTCAATTTTAGAAATGTGATATATATTTGTAAAATAAAAAACTTTGAAAAAATGAAATCTAAAATATATATATTTTTTTTTTAGAAAAAAAATCTTAGATTAGTTTGATTAAAACACAATATAAAGTCTTCAATCTGGGCTATGTGGATTGCAGTTTTATATTTTTGTTTTTACAATTTGTATCTACAAAAATGGGTTCCTTGCTTGCAGCAATAATGGAACAAAATTTACTCCATAAAAACCCTGCTCACATAAGGATTAATTAAACCCTTCCTTTCTAACCTCCCCCTTTGCTATTTTTACCCTTTAAATTGCCTTTTCTCTCCTAAAGCGATCCGAACCGACTCCAGAGGAGACAGCAGGTCCGGAAGAACCCCTAGTATGGCAGGTAGAGCACCCCGTAGTTCCTCTAAGGCTTTCCCTCACCTAAACTGAACTTTGAATCTTTTTTACATCAGAAAGAGAACAGGTTTGTTTATTCAGTTTTGTGACTCAGTCAGTGCTGCAGCTGCCAGAAGAACAGGTGGGATCCAAACCAACAGGTGTGCGACTTCTGTGCTACAACCCGCCTGTTTTTTTTGTCCCTCTGGTAACCTGGCAACGAGCTGCTGACAGATAAAGATCATGGTCTACCTCTGCTTAGCCGCTTACTGTTTAAATATTCCTGTTTGACCTGGGGTTGTTTGTTCTATGAAACCTGAACATACATGGTTCCATGTTTAGACAATCAAACCAATACAAAACAAAGTCAGCATATAAGATTTTTTGTCACTAACCATAAAATGAATTACACAAACAAACATAACATATAAATTCTCTTTTTATTTAGGGCAAAATATTTTTTTATTTAAAATGAAAAAAAAAAAAGATCTGCCTGAATGTACACTAACCTAGTACATAGCCAAAACAAATATAGATAACAATTTGTCTCCATTTTGCTACCGTAATCAAAGATGGCGTCGTAATATGGAGTCTTTCAGGCGGTATTTGAAAGTGCAAGATGAAAAAGAACATTAAAATGGGAAAATTTAATAAGGAGACAATATTTATAATTAGATTTATAAATTGAGGTTTCAAAATCTCCATTTAGAAATACTGTAGGATTTAATGGATTTTTATTTAGCTGTGTCTGATAATGAATAAAAAAAATTCAATTTACAATTCCGCTATTGTAATTTAATTGGTAATATGCGATTACAAAATGCTTTTCTAATTGCATTTCCAATTATTTGATTTAAATGTTTATTTTATTGTTTTTTTAATGTCTCTTCTGGGCCTCCGTACATCTGTGTCCAACTATAGAAACAGCGGAAGTGCTTCAGTTCCTTACCTTTAAAAGCAGCTTAGAAGTTCGCAGGTGAACCTTTCACCACCCAACCTCCAATATGACATTTTTTGAAAACTTGGCCCCAGTTTTACCTGTTGTTGCCTTGACAACGTTTTTTTCTGGATAGAAGCCAATGTTCTCTCAGGTTTAAGAACCACAGGTGTTTTAATGTACGAGTTAACAGTACACCCTCAATGCAAATCAGTTGGTGCCTTTTTCTTTAAGGCACAGATTCGGCGCGGTCCCGCTCAGTCCGCAGTGGGGCCTCCACCCCTGGCTCTGCCGTCACACCGGGTACTCCGCCTAGCTACACCTGCCGCACCCCGGGTTCACGAACCCCTGGCAGCCACACGCCCAAGTCTTTCAGCGTCCTCCAGGAGAAGAAGGTGGCGGTGATCCGGACCCCGCCTAAGTCTCCTTCGTCGGTTCAGCGGCAGCTGAAGGTCATCAACCAGCCTCTTCCTGACCTGAAGAATGTAAAATCCAAGGTCGGGTCAACGGCCAATCTCAAGCATCAGCCAAAAGGAGGACAGGTATATAGATCGTATGGTGGTGTTAAGGTCTTTTTCTAATTATTCAGCGGCATTATAGAGTTCTAAATACAACCATTTGGTTTTTTTCAAGTAATTTTTTGATTCCCACCAAGAGATCTGCAACAAGGATTTGCTATCCATGATGTATGGTTTTTAATATGTTTTCTATCTCTTTTATTTACTTATAAACTAAAAAATAAAATTAAAAGCACTCTTATATTGGTTAGATTTCTCTTACTATAAATCTTAGTTTTAGGTTTTACCAAATCCTGCCACATGAGGGCGGTAACGTACCATGTTTTGATCTAAGCGTTTAATGGAAAATAATGTAATTTACCATAAAAAAGGTTAGCCAGCAGATTTGTTTTTACGTTTTGGTAGAATTTATTTAATTATTTGATGTGTCATCCTTTTAATCAACACATTTTATTAGCGGCTTCTCAATTTAGAAGCATCTGGAAGAACTTTGATGCCAAAAAGGCCTTTTTATAATTAATAAATGAATTTAGAGTGAAGGTTTTTCTTAGGGTTCTTATTACCCCGTTTGATTCGTGCAGATGTCATATGTCTAGTCTCAGTTGCTGTCTGGCCTCCCTTTGCAGTCCTGCTTCGCTGTCCTGTGCTCTGTCCGCTGCCATCTCTGTCTTCTGCTGCCTCAGGCTTCGTCTCTGCTTCTTTTTTTTTATCTCTTCATTTCTGTCTCACTGCAGTAGCAGCAGCTACTACATCCAACACAAAGAGAATTCAAAGCATCCATGTATCTGAGAAGATCCTATTTAATTTTTGTTCCTATGCTCCATGGAGCATTAACAGAATGGCGAACCTTTGGGAGCTTCTGTCGTCACTGATGCCAAGGATTTATCCCCTTCTGCTCTAAACCCCTCGAGAGTGACCCAGGGGATGAAGAAGGACTTCATTTAACCTCTACATGTTTTAGCGTTAAAAAAAAATATAAACATCTGCTTTGAAGCATTTACTCCGAGCACTCTGAATCTTTAAAGTGTGTTTTTGCGGCGATCAGATGCTTTTCGTTGGGATTTTTGGCCGATTTAACTGATTCTAGGATAATTTGCTCCACACTTTTACACACGATTAGCTTTGCTCAAAAAATGTTTTTCGGACCTTTTTAGATCTTATTTAGATTATTTTTTTATATATATAAATTTTTTTAATTAGATTTTCTATTATTGTATTTTTTCAATCCATTTTATATTTAGAATTTGGCTTTTTCAAACTGTTTTTGACTGATTGCATTCTTTTGAAGTTGCGTTTTTCGGATCTTTATTCCTGGAGCAAAAATCCATTTCTATCGGTCCGCTGAAGGTTAGCAACGACACTTTTATTGGTCAATATGTGCTTCAAGAGCT
Source organism: Cyprinodon variegatus (assembly GCF_000732505.1). Taxonomy (NCBI): domain Eukaryota; kingdom Metazoa; phylum Chordata; class Actinopteri; order Cyprinodontiformes; family Cyprinodontidae; genus Cyprinodon; species Cyprinodon variegatus. The sequence goes on from NW_015150888.1 coordinate 332,606, forward strand.
AAACGTTATCACTGGGTTAGAGAATTTGAGTTCATTTGAGGTTCAGTTTGTGAAAATGTGTTTTTATAAACATTTTAACTGTCGGCTGTAGCGAACGGATTTGCTTGGACGCTCTGGAAAAACGATGAAAAGGAGTTAAAGGATGTGCCGGCGCAAAAAAGCAACATCAAAGTTGTTCACTGATAGATTTATAGGTTCATTGTGATATATGATGCTTTTCCGCCCCACTTCTTATATCAACCTGGGCATCCACCCTCTGTATTATCATAAGCAGTTTAAGAAGGTTCAACCCTTGATCAACTCTTCTGTTGCTTTACTTTTTCATTATTTCTCATCTAAAATTTTTAAAACGAAACACCAACCGCCTCAGATACGACCTAAATCTTTAAGTTACCCATTTTTTTTATTTATTTATTTTATTTTTATCATCATCGTTTCCATATCAATTTTATTTTAGGTTCAGATTTTAAGTGAGAAGCTGGACTTCACTCATGTTCAGTCAAAGTGCGGCTCCAAGGACAATCTGAAGTACACGCCAAAAGGAGGCAATGTATGTAATCACTTCTCTTCTCTCTCTTTCACTTTTTTCTCGCTTTTTTTCCTAGCTTTATTGCTTCGACATCCTGCTTTTATGTGTGTCTATCTGTTTTGTCTGTCATCTAATTCAACATATGAATTAATTTCAGTGCAAACTTGCAGAACTTTTGCTGTTTAGGAGAATTTTCTAACAAAAACATTCAAATGAGACTTTAAAAGGACTATTTTGGGTGAAAAAAGCAGAAATGTGCTCTAGAACCTCTCAATATTTTTTTGTTCTTTGTGTTTAAGATCTAAAAGAAAAAAAAAGAAAAGTCAACCTGTTATTTTATAGGTCATGATTCCAAGCGTTAAGCTGGACTTTAGCCACGTTCAGTCTAAATGTGGCTCCCTGGATAAGGTCCACCACTCGGCAGGCGGGGGAAACGTGAGTGACTCTGCGCAAAGTTCATCCCCCAAAGAACAAACCTCCCGTCATCACGATAAACGTCCAGGGCATGTCTATAACGTGTAGTTGTTGTGTTATTTATTATTTTTTGTGATTTGTGCCACGGAGTGTAAATCCATAAATCACTCATTCTTATGAAAAAGGTGAAGAAACATCCCTTTAGCATGCAGGGTTGTCCGCTTTAAACTTGTTTCCACTTTGACCTCTCTCTGGGGAAGTGATGTCATCAATCCGAGTTGTCATAAACTCACAAATCCATGTTGTGATTTGTGCCCCTCCCCTCCCTCCCTGTTCTACACTAAGCTATATATTGTATATTCACTGCATTTCATATGAATAAACAAGTAAAGTCAGCGTTAAGCATTAAGTCCGGCTCCTTGCCTCTTACAGGTTCACATCCAGACCAAGAAGATCGACTTGAGCCATGTCACCTCCAAATGTGGCTCCATGTCCAACATTCATCACAGACCAGGTGACTCACAGTGTGCTTAAAAAAAAAAAAAAAGATAAATCAAAAGTTTTCTGTGTTTTACTGAATATTAATCGGCAGCTCTTAATTAGTTTAAAAAGGGAAAATGAAACCTTTGGAGTTCCACAAGGATATGTCTGTGGGACTTTTTTTTCTCTACATTGTGATTGAGTGAAATTTGAAAAAATGATGCATTCCAGAAATGAAACTTTGAGAAACAGTTTAATCAAACAAGGATAACTTTGCTGTTTGCTTTTTTTTTAATGCAAAATTGAAGTTTTTTTCAGATCTTTTTTTTTGTTTGATATTTTTTTCTAAATCTTTGTACAAATTTAAAGTTTCCAATAAGATTTTCTTTCAAAATGTTATTTGACAGATGCAAGATTTTGATTTTTTTATTTTGTTTTACAAATACTTTGCAATTTAAACACCTCCTCTTGACCAATGCATTTTTTTTTTTGCCAAGATCCTTAAAGAAATGCCTCTTGAGTCTGCAAGAAAAAAACAAAACTGAAAGAATTTTTTTTATCCTGAGATCTAGTTGTTGCGGAGCCCCCAGGGGACATGGGGAATTTGTTTTTCTTTTGCGTTCCCTCGCAAAAGTATTGCGTTACCTCGCAAAATTTTTCGCTACCTCGCGAAACCTTTTGCGTTACCTCGCAAAACCTTTTTCACAGATTCGGACTTCCGGGATCAATAACTCTCGTTGTTGAAACACAAATGGCGCCTCTTTCATGTCCTGATAGCACAGACTACGTATTACAAGAATCAAAAAGCGTTATTTTTGAGAAAAACGAGCCGTTCTCCGAGCTGGATATATTTCATTGATCTCTATGCACAGGCAGCGGCCAGGCGAGTGGTTAGGGACCGTCTGCAAATGGTAAAACAACAGAAAAACGTTGCAAATAAAAATCAATAACTCCACTGCCATAAAGTGCAGAGACTACAAAATCACCACACACACCAAGGGGCTCTTGGTGATCGCACTACAACAGCTGGTTTGGAAAAATACACCTTTACTTATTTTTTTAGAATTTTTTTGTTATTATTAAGCATTAATATCATCCTATTTTACTTCATAAAGAACTCCCATCTGCCTAGCATCTCTGTGTACTTCATTCACAAAAAGTTATAAAAAGGTGTATTTTTTCCAAACCAGCTGTTGTAGTGCGATCACCAAGAGCCCCGTTTTTGATTCTTGTAATACGTCGTCTGTGCTATAAGGACATGAAAGAGGCGCCATTTGTGTTTCAACAACGAGAGTTATTGATCCCGGAAGTCCGAATCTGTGAAAATCGATCTAACTTTACCGAAGTAAGGCTTTGCTTTCTCACGCAAAAGGTTTTGCGAGGTAACGCAAAAGTTTTTGCGAGGTAACGCAAAAGGTTTTGAGAAGTAACACAATACTTTTGCGAGGTAACGCAAAAGATTTTGAGAGGTAATGCAAAAGTTTTGAGGTAACGCAAAAGGTTTTGAGAGGTAACACAATACTTTTGCGAGGTAACGCAAAAGGTTTTGAGAGGTAACGCAAAAGTTTTTGCGAGGTAACGCAAAAGGTTTTGAGAGGTAACACAATACTTTTGCGAGGTAACGCAAAAGGTTTTGAGAAGTAACACAATACTTTTGCGAGGTGACGCAAAAGGTTTTGAGAGGTAACACAATACTTTTGCGAGGTAATGCAAAAGGTTTTGAGAGGTAACACAATACTTTTGCGAGGTGACGCAAAAGGTTTTGAGAGGTAACACAATACTTTTGCGAGGTAACGCAAAAGGTTTTGAGAAGTAACACAATACTTTTGCGAGGTGACGCAAAAGGTTTTGAGAGGTAACACAATACTTTTGCGAGGTAACGCAAAAGGTTTTGAGAGGTAACACAATACTTTTGCGAGTTAACACAAAAGGTTTTGAGAGGTAACACAATACTTTTGCGAGGGAATGCAAAAGAAAAAAAAAAATCCTCATGTCCCCTAGGGGGCTCCGTAAGTTGTTCCTCTAATTTCATTTGAAATATTTTGTTTCATATGAAAACACATGTACAGTAGTTTTTTTCGGGTGTCTTAGTTGTGCTGTATGTAAGCTTCCAGATTAATTCAGTTCAGTTGGATTAAAAAATACTTTATTCAACCAAACATCATAAGCATCCTGGGTTTGCCTTTTAAGAGTGTTAAATAGAACCCAGAGGGAACAGGGCTTAAAACTACCAAATACAAGATGAAAGAGTCTTATTTATTATTTAATAGTGATATTTTAGTCGTTCCAACCCTTCAGGGTTTAACATAAGTTGTACAAACAATCATTAGCTTAACAGCCACCAATTTTATGTGTAAAGCCTATATTTCTCCTCATAAACAGCTCAGTCAGGTATTTAATGACACTGTTTCCATCGAGCCTTGTTTTGTAGAAGAGTATCCTGTATTTGCTTTGGGATTTCTTGTCCTGAGTTTCAGCCTCAGAGGAAGCTTGGCCCACTCTGTGTTAAGGCCCTGACGGGTTTCTTTTGTTTCCGCCTCTCGCTGTTGTTTTCCCAGGGGGAGGACATGTCCGTATTGAGAGCGTGAAGCTGGATTTCAAAGATAAGGCCCATGCCAAGGTCGGCTCCCTGGATAACACCAGCCACATTCCCGGGGGAGGGAACATCATGGTAAAAACAGAAAAATA
>NW_015150888.1:338793-340100 GCF_000732505.1 Cyprinodon variegatus
CTTTGACGGAGTCGGACCATAAAAATGCTTTTACTGTAATGTAAATACCATAAGAAATATACAGTGAACCCTCACTATAACGCGGTTCACTTTTCACGGTCTCGCTCCTTCACAGATTTGCATCATGCATTGTTAAACTTTATTGTCGAACATAATCAATGGTGGCATGTTTATAAGGATCTTCTGGCGCAGAAGAAAAAAGAGCGACAACAACTAACTATGTTCTTCTCTCCAAAAAACACACCTGCACAGCAGGCTTTAGAAGAAAAAAACGCGTCAGGATGCAGCGGCTCCTTCAGAACAGCAGTGAAATACTGTACTGTACACGTCAGTCACTATTTGTCCTACTGTACTTTGTATTTTTTTTCATAATCATTTTTCATTTTCTCCCGTTCCAATCCGTCATGACGGGGTGGTGCTGATCCCCACAATATTAACCCTTTAGTTCGTATTAATGATTAAAATTATTATTTATTTATTTTTAACTATAGTATTTTACAGTACAGTACAGTAGTTATTTGTAAAAAAAAAAACAAAAAAAAACCCAACAACAAACGTACAATACTTTTATTTTGTTAAACAAATGCTTGGGCCTGTAAAAAGTTTTTGTTCCTTGATTTCAATGTTTTATGGAGTATTTCATTGTATAATAACTGTAAAAAAAAAATAAAGGTTTCTACTTCACGGATTTCGCCTATCGCGGGTTCTTTTTGGAACGTAACCTCCCCGATAAACGAGGGTTCATTGTATATACATGTATATACATGTGTATCACCAATTGAGCCGTTTTTGCACTTCATCAGATAGTGTGGGTGTGTGTATTATTCTTAATAACAGGTGCAGTATTATTATGCACACATTTCTTTGTGATGAATCAGTATATGTTATATTACATAATTTATAGACTTCATAGCTTTCATACTGAATATGCAATGTGATTTGCCTATTTTTTTTACCATAAATGACAGTGATCTACTGATGCTATAAAACAGCAAGTCTGTATCAAATGATGAATTTATCTTTGTTTTAAAAGTCTTTGGCCCCCTGAAAATGAGAACATCATCGTTGTTCGATGCTGTAGGGCACTTATTAGTTACATTCCGACGGGTCTAATAAGGGAGTACCAATATGGTGGCTGGCGACTACACAGCCTTTTGTACTAACAACGGCCTCTCAGCAATCGAGTGAATAAATAGAGATCAGTGGCTACTGCCCACTGGTATGCAGAGCTCTTTCGCTCAGAAAAACTGCAACAGAATATTCAAACGCAGGATCATAGTCCTGACAAACTAGCATGGGTGACATTG
>NW_015150888.1:340896-344514 GCF_000732505.1 Cyprinodon variegatus
ATCAAGTGTCAAAAAAGCTTTCAACGTGCTTCTGTCTTCAGTACACACAACTATTCGAACGCAATGATGCGTTCCACGACTTTTTGACGTATTTGTTTTGAATAGGATAAGGAATACATCAGGAAGTAAAGAGGGATGAAGGCTAAGGATGAGGAACTGAGGAATGAATGAAGCAGACGTGATAGAGAGATAAGAAAGGAAAGAAGAAGGTATGAGATAAATTATGAGGGAAAAAGAAGTAGTAAAGATTATAAATGAGTCAGTTTTGGTTGAGGGATAAATGACATGGAGAAGGTGATGAAAGGTACTTCCCTACTCTCTTGTAGGAAGGAGGTAAAGATTGAAGAACTTCAGGAAGAGGACAGCTGATATGTTAAAGGTAGACGGATGAAATGACGCATTTTTCCTTTTGACCCAACAGATCGAAAGCCACAAACTTAACTTCCGGGAAACCGCCAAAGCTCGCGTGGACCATGGCGCAGAAATCATCGTCACCCACTCCCCCGGGATTGAGACGGGAGGCACCTCCCCTCGCCTGTCCTCCAGCGGCAGCATCAACATAATGGAGTCGCCCCAGCTCTCCACGCTGGCACAGGACGTCACCGCCGCCCTAGCCAAACAGGGTTTATGAGCTTTTTGGACGTCCCTCAGAACAAATCTGCGCAATTAGTCCCTCCTGCTCACCGTTGTCGCCCTCCCCCAACATCCAGTTTGGCTCATTCCACGCAACATGACCCCAATGCACATAACCTCAGCAGATGTAACTAATCGGCTGTGTTGTTCATCCGTTCAGATTTTAAAGACTGAATTCTCTGGTCTTTAAAAAAAAATAAAAAAAAGGGAAACCTCTCGGTTCATTCCACCACACAGATATAGACGTTTCTGTTTCGGATTTGATTGGCCGAAGTGGCTGCGATTGTTTCGAAAGCGGTTTTTACGATTGTATGATGAGTTTGGAAGACCACAACTCCTGAATTTATACGGTACTGAATGCGATTTAATGCTACTAGATCATTGTAAAGAGAAGGGGCATCTGGAGTCAAGAAGTAATCTCTATGTCATGTATTTGTTCTGACCCACTGCTGAACTACTTTAGTGGCGGGGCATAGAGATACTGTAACTTCTTGACTCCTGATCCCCCATCTTTGATTAACGTTGTCTTAAAGGATACAGATGTGTGTGAAACTTGAGGGAAAAACGCAAAAGAATGGCTGACAAATGGGCATGTCTGCTGAAACGTGACATCGGTTTGTCCGTACGTTTGTCCGTATGTCGGGATTTTAATGTTTTCTTTTCTGCTGCGTTTACTTTTTTACGTAAATGTTACTGTAGTGTTAAAGTTTTGTACTCCCCCCCCCCGTGGCTGCTCTGTCTTATCGGCCTTTATAACCACGGCCGTTGTGTAAAATGTTGAGCAATGAACGGCTAGCTTTCTGGTAGTTTTTTTTTTTTTTTTTCCTTAAAAGCTGCCTGTTTACGTTCATTTTTATATTTGCGCTGTAGTTTTTCAAGATCTCATAATACTGTTGTGCTGGCATGGCAAAAAAAAATAAAAAGATGATTGAGTTAGAGCTATTTGCTAATATCTTAAAACGTTTCAGTGTGAGAGTAAAATGGCCCGGATGAAATCAAAGCGAGGCCTGATGAAACCTTGCAATCTTTTTTTGGTTATTTTTCTAATAGACTGGGTGGTACAACGTGTTTGGATGGGTAAAAAAAAACCCAGTTTGTTGAAGTTAAGTGTGAAGTATGAAGCTTTATATGAAAACATTCCTAATGGGGGGGGAGGATAACTTCTGTGTCGATTGTTGCTGGAAGCTGAAATTCAAAGGAATGGAAGTTAGAGTTTTTTTGTTGTTTTTTAATTAAAATTAAGCTCTTCTAGCATATTTTACGTTACCTTTATGAAACCCTTTTTGTCAGAAGCCCCCTCCTCGTCCCTCAGCCAGTGTTACCCAATGCTTCCTCTCCCCCTTTCCTTCTTTGCTTGTGTAAGTGTATTTAAAGAACTGTAGATGTATGTGCACTATTTCCGATGTTTGAGATGTACTGATGACAAATTCTTCGACAAGATGATGACGGCATAAATAAAGAAAATAAAAACAGATTTACTTGAGTCGTTGGGATGTATTCAATAAAAATATTTGATTGCTCTACACATAGATGGATAAGGACGAGTAATTTGGTTTTGTTTTTGTGAATCCTTATAGAACTAAATCTTTTTTGTGTGGAAACATCATTTTTATTTTCTTTAAATACATTTAAATTGTTTTATTGTTTATCTTATCCTTTCTAAAATTCCAAACTGCTAGCTGTTTCCCAATTGGCTACTCTTTTATGAATTTAGTTTCATGCAGAAGCATTCATAGTCATATAAATCTTTTGGATTTTTGTTTCACATACATTATATACATTCTTTAAAAAGCTCAAATTCAGTCAGACTAGATAGACACCATCTTTTTCCATTAGATATTTTTTTTTACTACAAACTATATTATTATAAATCATTATATTATACAAGTTTAAGCAGAGGTGTCAAGTAACAAAGTACAAATACTTCGTTACCTTAAGTAGAAATTTTGGCTATTTATACTTTATTGGAGTAATTATTTTTTAGACAATTTTTACCTCTGCTCCTTACATTTTTTTGCAATTATCTCTACTTTCTACTCTTTAACTTTTACAATGGATTCATTAGTTTTGTTTCATTTAAACTCATTTTTGTTATCAGCTGTTATAAAAATAAAAGCCATCAAACAACTTGTTTCATCCAGTTAATTTCTTTGTGGTTAGACTCTGTACTGCACCAACTTGTTGTTTTCTACGTACTGAAATAAATAGTTTTTTAAGGATTTAAAGTTGAATTTGACACCTTTGCCATTATAAAACTAAGAAAATTAAGTATTAGGATATTATTATCCAGAATTACTTTTACTTTAAGGAGTTTTAAAGGTTTACTTCGGTAAAAAGCTTAGGTTGAGACTCTGATTTCTACAAAAGTGTTTTTAAACAGTATGATGTATACTTCTACCTGAGTAATAAACGCAAATACTTTTGAAACCTCTGAGTTTCATAATACAAGTTAAATTTCATTCAAAAATACTTACAAATCCCAAAGAGAAATAAAATATAATTTTACCTATCACAGGGCTTACTTTTTATGTGCAAATCATTGATGATAGTCTACTAATGATGAAAAAACACTTTTTAATAACTAAATAAAAAACTTTATTCAATTCAGTTTATTTCTATAGCTCCAATCCACAACACAGTTTAACCACATCCTTTATTCAAAGTTTTCTATCTAATGAAAACCAGTTGATTTCATTGACTCGGATGCAATCCCTCACACTAAGCATGCTTGTAGCGACAGTGGAGAGGAAAAACTCCCTTTTAACAGGAAGAAACCTCCGACAGAACCTGCCGAGGCCGACTGGGGCTCAAGGAGTCAGATACAGACAAGAAAATACTGTATAAAAAAGAAGAAAAAGAAGCAGATAGAAAAGGAAGCTGTAAGCCAGCTCCACGGGTGTTAATGGCAGCAGCACAGCTGATATTTCTCTCCAGGATGGAGTCACAGCCAAACAGGAGCAGACGAGGCAAAGCTACTATAAGAAA
>NW_015150888.1:345220-353120 GCF_000732505.1 Cyprinodon variegatus
GTTCTCTCTGGGTACTCCGGCTTTCTCCCACAGTCCAAAAACATGACTGTTAGGTTGATTGGCTTCTCTAAATTGTTGAGTGTGTGTCTGGTGACCTGTCCAGGGTGTACCCTGCCCCACTTGGGACAAGTGTGTAAGAAGATGGATGGTTTACTGTCAGTGGATGATTTAATGGGGGGGGGATTTAAACTCAAAAATGTAAGTTATTACAGGGGATGGTAATCTGAATTTAAAATAACATTTAAGTTTTTACAGACTTGAAAGTTCCAGTAACTTGAATTAAAAAAACTTAGTTGGCAGAACTTGAAAAACGTAGCTGACACAACTTAATAAGTGTAGTTCTACAAAACTTAAAAAATGAAGTTGATGCCTTCAACTCAAAAATTCTGTGCAGCCAGTTGCCTTGAAATTTTGAGTTGAACTAACTTTTTCGTTTTTACAGTGTAGCAGCATTATTCTATTACTTCCTGCCGTAACATCTAGTAGTTGATCACGTAACTCTTGTCTTTTATCAAAAGACAAGATTTTTTTTTTTTAAGTTGGCATATATTCAGTCAACTAATTTTTTAATATAAAGTATAAAGTACAATTTGTGCAGTTTTGCAGCAGTTTACATGGTCAATGGAAACACAGTTATTCTGATGAATAGGATTATCAGGTTTGTCCGTAATATTCTTCATTTTATGAGATTCTTCTGTATAAAATCATCTACAGAGGTTTTAGAGAAATCCCCAGGCAGAACAAAGCTCCTCTTCCCCGTTTCAGATCATAGAGTAAGTGTTAATGACTAAGTGTCAAAGTCAATGACTTGATTCGGACTGTATGATGTGTTTGGATTGCCTCTGTAAAATGCCTTGAGATGACATGTGTTGTGAATTAGTGCTATAAAAACAAGCTAAATTCAATTCAATTTACTTCAATTCTGTTTATTTATATAGCACTAATTCACACATGTAACCTCAAGGCACCTCATAAAGACCATTCAATCAAATCTGTTAAAAGTTTCTGTTAAGGAAAACCAGTTGGTTGCATCGACATTGACTTGCAAGATACTGGATGAGCTAGTGGCAATGATTCAGCAATCCCTCGAGTGAATTTAATTAAGCTGAATTTAATTGGATTTGGTTGAATTGGATGGAATGGAATTTATTTGGGTATGATTAGAGTTTAGTTTGCTTGCACTTTTCCCAAAAAGTAACTCCACAGTTATTAATTATTCAGCTTTTATATTAAATTTTCACACAAACACTTTTAAAGACAATAACCCTAAGAATAAATATACGTTTCAAGGATGAAATGACAATATTACCATAAACAACAACATACGATTGCTTGCAAATAAGATGGGTGCAAAATCAAAAGCTACGTAAAGCTGTACAATCAAAGGCAAAGCTCAGATATCAACGTTAAGATAAGTACTTTGAAAGGCAAACAGCCCAAACAATATATATGTATGTTTACTTTAAAGATGAATACTCTAACAATATTATTGACAGTATTAAATGTTTTGCAAATGTTATGGGGGCAAGAAGCTTTGTGATCAAAACCAAAACTCAAAAATGTCAAAGTGTCATTATAAAGTTCTACTTCCTATTTCAGTGAAATGTGTTATAAATTAAACTTAAAAACATTGTATCACAATGCGCAATCAACAAGGAAGTGGACAAAGCTGACCCTGGGTTTTAACCCATCTAAAAGCTACATTTTTGCTTGCTTTATTGATTCTAAACCAGTTTTTTGTCTTTAGGATCATCATCCCCTTCAAGTTGCAACAAGTTGGCTGCTCTTTAATATTCAAATGTTTTGTGCAATGCACCACTGGATAAAAGTCATGACACTACCACCGCCTTGCATGACAGCTCGTAAAGTGTTTGGTAGATTTCAAAGCCTTAATGTAAAGCTATGGTTCTTGGAGTGGGAGCAAATATGCAGGCAAGCTTGAGCAGAAAGATGAGTAGTAAAAATGATTAAATGAAAAATCATGAAAAAACATTACAAATACTGCTGGCAAGGCATGAAGAGAGTAGAGGCAAGAACAAGTAGGCATAATCTGAGAGTATTTTATGGAGCTGATTGGTGCGACAAGGCATAAACAGAACTAAGCAGAACCACAAGGACACAGTTTAACCCAGACTATAAACACAGGACAAACTAAAAGTTAACATTACAATAACTTGAAAGCTTAAAATAAATTCAATTCAGTTTATTTATAAAGCGCAAATTCACAACACGTCATCTGAAAATTCACAACACGTCATCTGAACGTTTTCTAAGGAAAACCAGTTGATTGCATCGAATTATTGACTCCAATGCAATCCCTCACACTATGCATGATAGTAGCGACAGTGGAGAGGAAAAACTCCCTTTGAACAGGAAGAGACCTCCAGCAGAACCAGACTCAGTGTGAGCGGCCATCTGCTGAGGCCGACAGGGGTTCAAGGAGACAGAAACAGAGATAGAAAAAGCAGCTGTAAAAGGAGGCCCCATCCAGTAAACACACAGCCAGGCACATGAGCTCTGAGCCAGCTCCCATGTCAGAGGATGAAGAGAGCACATCCAGCCAGTCACAGTCAGAGAAACAGGACTACACTGTATAAATAAAGAAATACAACCAGGTAAAATAACAGAAAATACAAAGACCTGTAAAAAAAAATTATAAACAACAAGAAAAGCTCTAAAAAAAAAACAGCAAACCAAATGAGAACACTTCTAAATTTGATCATAAACTTCTTTTATAAGCGATATATAACCATCTATGTTTTTACACTCATGTTTCTCGTAATCATGACTTTACAGATATTGGCTACAAATATTTAACTCCTCCCTGCCAGTAAGTGGCGCACTCTTGCTTGCTTGCTCTTACTCTGTAGAATTTGTGAGCCAATTTCTATGTTCACTATCGTTAACCTTTGGTTAGCGTTAGCTAACACAGCATTAGCTCACTTGTCCAGAAGAAAAACATGGATGGCTTCTCAGCTTATTTGCTTCCTTAAATGTTATCACTACAACTTTTTGTTTTAGAGTCATGCCGAATGTTAGTGTAAATCTTGAGGAAAAAAATATGGTATACAAACATTTTGTATGTATATTTCAAATGCAAAAACGGATTTTGCACAAATAGCAATAGTACTGTAGATTAAAGTCACATGAGATGGAGCTCAGGTGTGCCAGCTCGTAGTTTTTCTGTAATAGCTCTAAAAATGGGCTCACATCGCCTCCTTTACTATATTGGGCCCTGTAGGGTTGGTCTGGGGCCACCCACACCTCCTATTAAGCATACTTTCCTCCTGAAGAAGCTTTGTTAATCCTTTATATAGTACAAGAGCAGGCTCATGCATATGTTTCCAGATGTTTACGGAAACACGTTAATACTAAATACTAAGCTGCAGCTACTTATGCATACCACCCTGATCAACATTGTGTAATCACAGTAGGTTCTGAATACGACAGACATAGAAAGGATTCCGTTGCTCTTGAAGCTTTTTCTTTTTAAATTGTCTTTGGTTGTCTGTTGTCTTCTTTTTGCTTTTATGCGCTCCGTTTTCCGTTCCTCTAATCTCATACAGGTACAGTATGGAAGCAGACTTCTGGGAGTTACTGAATATCTAGGCTATTGTCTGTATTTGTTGTTTTGATTTGTTTTCTCTCTTTAGATACTATTTCATGTCTCTGTCTCCCTCCTTCTCTCCCTTTAGTTTTTATTCCCCCTTTTTGATTACCCTTTCCATTTCCTTTGTATGGGATTTTACTCCCCAAGTAATGTTCAATTAAGTTTAATATACAAATAACAAGTAGAACCTTATGGAAACAGTCATACTGCTCTGCTTCTGAAAGCAAAGCTGTTGGGCTATTAGCTAACTGTGGAACATCAATTCCCAGAGCAATAACAGCTAAAAGGGTCACATCTGAAAAAAGTTCAATAAAATAAAGAAAATAATAAAAATGGCTTCTTCAGAAAAAACAAACCAAAGGGTGCACATTGGTCAAGTTAATGCCATCGTATAGCCTGGCCAGTAAACTGTTGTTGACTCTGGCCCGATCTGGCCAGATCAATCACAAGGCGGAAAGCGCAGGACTGGCAGTGGATAAAATTACCCATAATGCAGTAGCGCTTTTCTGTTAGCGAGCACAACAGAGCAATGTTGCAATGAAAATAAAGAACGTAGTAGAGAGATAAACCTTATGTCCTCAGATTTCTTAGGTAAATCTGGCAGAAATCATTAATTGGAGTTTCCTTAACAGCTTAACATGTTTCATGGACTATAAAATTACAAAAACAGTGTGTTGCTTGGCATTTGTAGTTACCTGATTGGTACTTACCTGGTTGGTACTCCCACTTTGGAAATCAAGTTGTACCAGTCCTTTACCAGAACGATATGCGATGTATACTTTGTATGAGTCTGGCTGGCCAAGTTAGCCAACTTACCTGACCACACTGTATCCTCGTTTTGCTTGTTTGTTTTGTTGTTTGCCTTGAATCAGGGAAATATAACAAAGAGAAAAAGCCTTTTCTCAGCTTTATTACGGATCTTGCAAACCCTGAGCTCTGTTTTACATGACTTCAACCTTCAACCTACCTCCATTAACTTACTCCACAACTTAACTACATAATGGCTGAAGTGGTGTTTTCAGTTCAATGCAGTAAGGGATGCTCTGATCTTTATTATATCTATATATTTATCTATATTATAGAAAGCAAACAACCTCTCCACAGATGCATGGCCTAACACAGAGGAGCGACCTCCTCTGGACAAGACTCAGCGATACCTTATGGAAAAAGGACATTTTTTTCAGGACCAGAATGTTCACATTTTGAACAAAGAAGACAGGTGGTTTGAGAGGGGCATGAAGGAAGCCATCTATGTTAAGAAATAAAAACAGAGGGGGTGGAGTAGGATTTCAGCTTTCAAAAACCTACAATGCAATGATAGAGTTGATTCCTTCCCACTATCTTCCCCCATACATAGGAACAGAACACCTCACCTGTTCAGCCAGGCCAACAATTCCCTCTAACAACCCCCGTTTCAGAGACATAGACAAATATTGGGCATTGAAGGCTAACAAAGAACCCAAACGACTGCCCATTCCTATAAGGGCCGGCTCCGTTTGTCCGGTTCAGTCTGCATGTTTTCTAAGCCAAAGCAACTCTTTGTTTTTGGTCCACTCTATAAAGCCTTGAATTTAACGCTATTTCTGACATTCTGAATTGAAAAAGCTTCCTGGATGGGAAACGAAATGTCTTCAAACTTGGAAACAAAGTCCAGTGGATTGTTTTTTTTTTTTACTTTTTTTGAAAAGCCTGAGGAATCATTTGAAATAACTCATGTTTCCACCCTTTAGGTGACAAAGTTCGCATTGTGCCTTTAAGGCTTTATATGTGAGAAGCAGGATTTTAAATTCTAATCTGGATTAAACAGGAAGCCAATGAAGAGAAACCAAAGGAGGAGAAATATGATCTCCCTTTTTAAGGGTAGAACTATAGAAAAACAGCTTGCTTTTGATGTCAGACATTAGCCTTTAATCCTGGTCCGCAGTAACATATCTGCTGTGTGTTTTAGAGCTGCCTCAGCTCCAGCACAGTGGATCAAATGACTGCATCACCTCCTCAGTAACCATTAAGGCATTTACAAATTAAAACAACAACCTGTCCAAGTCACAGTTGTGAAAGAGCTTCTAAAAATGTTTCCCTTATCTTCTGTCTCCTCTTTTAATGATGCCCTGGGTAACTGCCCCAATTATAAACGCAATACACCAGCTTGAGCTTTATGACACTAATACATCTTAATAGAACTTAACAAATCATTAGTTACCTCATTAATCAAATATATTCTATATTTGCCCTAGTTAGAGATATATAAAGCTTCACTTCATTGGCTTCCTGTTAAATCCAGAATAGAATTTAAAATCCTCCTCCTCACATATAAAGCCTTAAATGGCCAAGCTCCATCTGATATCAGAGATCTGATTGTTCCTTATGTTCCTAACAGAGCACTTCGCTCTCAATCTGCAGGTTTACTAGTGGTTCCTAAAATTTCTAAAAGTAGAATGGGAGGCAGATCTTTTAGTTATCAGGCTCCTCTCCTGTGGAACCAACTACCAGTTTTAGTCCGTGAGGCAGACACCCTGTCTACTTTTAAGGCTAGGCTTCAAACTTTCCTTTTTGATAAAGCTTATAGTTAGAGTGACTCAGGTTATCCTGAGCATCTCTATAGTTATGCTGCTATAGGCTTAGACTGCTGGAGGACATGGGGACCCCTTTTTCATCATTCTGCATCATTCTATCTCTATTCTTCCACTCTGCAGAATCTGTTAATTCAATCTCTAACATTATGCTCTCTCCGCTTTTCCTCATAGTAGCTTTGCCTCATCTGTTCCTGTTTGGCTGTGTCATCATCCTGAAAAGAAATATCAGCTGCGCTGCTGCCATCAACATCTTTGTTTATAAATGTTGGAGATCGGCCTGTTTTTCCAGTGTAGTCCTGTTTCTCTGGCTGTGACTGGCTGGATCTGCTCTCTTCATCCTTTGACATGGGAGCTGCATTGGAGCTCGTCTGCCTGGCTGTGTGTTTCCTGGACGGGGCCGCCTTTTACAGCTGCTTTTTGTATCTCTGCTTCTGTCTCCTTGAACCCCAGTCGGCCTCAGCAGATGGCCGCTCACACTGACCCTGGTTCTGCTGGAGGTTTCTTCCTGTTGAAAGGGAGTTTTTCCTCTCCACTGTCGCTACAAGCATGATTAGTGTGAGGGATTGCTGAAGAGTCAATAAGTCGATGCAATCAACTGTTTTTTTCCTTAGATAGAACACTATGAATCAATTTCACTGTATGATCTGGTGAATTTTAAAGTAAATTGGCCGTATAGAAATAAAATAAATAGAATAATTCCTAGACTGTGGCTTCCACAAATTGAGGAGTCAGGCTTGTTGGGTGTTTTTCCAGGTCAGCATCCAACCTGTTGATGCTCACAGATGCATTGTTGTCAAAATGGGAATAAAGACGCACATTTCTAAGAAATCTCACTCAGACTAAGGTGAAAACATCATTCCTGCGGTAAATTAGCAGCAGCCTCTGTGCGCTGACCGAGGTGCTGAAAAAAAAAAAATCATATCGCTCTCTCTCTCTCTCCCCCAACCTTTATTCTTCCTCCTCCCCCGTCCGTCTGCTCTCCCTCTCTCTCCCTCTCTCTCTCCCACTCAATTTCTCCAGCCGCCGATCGACACTTGCAGCCATTTTACGCAGGGTGAACCCAATCATGTCGTGAGGGAAGCGGGGAGGAACAGGGTCTGCGTGGATCACCTGGAACTGCTGCTGCAGGGACCTATCCGAGGAAAATGGTGAAGAGGAAAAGCTTGGATGAAAATGAACCGGAATGCGGGAAGGGAGTACCATTCCCCATCCAGACCTTCCTCTGGAGGCAGACCAGGTTAGTGTCACACATAACAGGTGTTTCTTTTTCTCTCCTTCTATTTTGTCATTGGTTGGATGCATCTGGTTTCGGATGTAAAGTGTTTTTTGTTTAATCAATAAAGGAGGTGATGTTTTGATCCAGGGTACCGCACCTGGATGAGATATTTGCATCAAAACAAAGTAGGGCAGCAGAAGCAGACCTCCCTGCTCTGTCTAATCTGATTTCCAATCATTTTAATGTCATTTCAGTGCTTTCCTGCGGCCAAAGTTGGGGAAACAGTATGAAGCCTCCTGTGTGGTGAGTCATTTCATGATGCTCTCTCTCTCTCTTCCTGGTTTTAATCTGTTTTTGCCTTAATGCACCTGCAGGTTGAGAGATTTTTACATTTAATAGATTAGATCTTCCATTTCCCTTTTTTCTAATACCCAGGAGCTGTATGGAGTGCATTTTGTTCCAATATTGTTGCAAAGAACACGTTGTAAATGGAAGTAAAAA
>NW_015150888.1:353744-356446 GCF_000732505.1 Cyprinodon variegatus
TTTTTACTTAAAAATCTGAGAAAATAGAGGAGTTGCTTTCAAAATTTTTGTATTTAGTTCTGGATTGTATTTGTTTTTCTTTTTTTTTTCTATTTACAAAACTAGTTAGTTGCTTGGAACAATGATGGATCAAAATTCACTCCATACAATAGGAGCTTCTCTAAGCTCAAATCCATAAAGATGCGTTCCTCTAGCTCCTGTCTGTCCCAAGGGCATTTCCTCTTCAGAAAGTCAAAGAAAGGCTTCTTTAGTTCCTGATTTCTTTTTTTCCCTGTTTCTGGATGCCTTCCCAGTCCTTTGAGCGGGTGCTGGTGGAGAACAAGCTGCACGGTCTGTCACCAGCGCTGTCAGAGGCCATCCAGAGCATCTCCCGCTGGGAGCTGGTCCAGGCCGCCCTGCCTCACGTCCTCCACTGCACCTCCATCCTGCTGTCCAACAGGAACAAACTGGGTGAGACACGCAGAGACAATGTGTTTTTTTCCTGTCATTCAGAAATGTATGGAGGGAATTGTGTTCCATTCTTGTTGCAAGCAAAGAGTATATTTTGCTAATGGACATTTGAAAAAAACGCAATCCAGAAATGACACTGCAAATTGATTATTAAAATGATTTATTTGAATAAATTTTTCATTTCTCTATTTTTTTCACATATAAATGCATCTTCAGTTATCACACCTAATGAAAAACTGCAACCACAACTATGTACTATATATCTACCGGTATACTATAAAAGCTACAATTGGAAAAAAGTTTTCAGTTTATGGATTGTATTTTTCTTATTTCAATTGCTAAAGTGCTGAATCCCTTTGTGGCGAGCATTATAACCAGAAGTAAATATTTAAAGATTTTGGAGCAGTCAAAATGTATGAAGCATGTATATAAATACTATATATATATATTTTTTTTTGAGGAAATGTGATCGTTTTATTCTGCACCAATCAAGATGTCCGTTAGATGTAAAAATCCACAGATTTTTGAAAAATCAGTCATTTTGATAATGTTTTGCACCTATGACCTTGAATTGAGCCACAGAGGTCAATTTCACTGTTTTTTAAAGACAGAGCACCTATGGGTGTGGTGGTGGAAGCATGGGGTCACCTTAACACAAAATAACCAAGTTGCCTCACCTTTGGTGATGCTTTCTTTTTTGCTAATAAATGTTTATTTCTCTGTTAAACCTCCAACAGGCCACCAGGATAAGCTAGGTGTGGCTGAGACCAAGCTGCTGCACACGCTGCACTGGATGCTGCTGGATGCCGCCCAGGAGTGCAACCATGAGCCCATTCTGAGCCAGGGATGGTCCCGGGGCGGCAGCAGCAGCAGCGCCTTCCTCCAACCCATGGGGAATCAGGGATCTTCCCCCGGAGCTCCCGGCTCTGGCTCCGGGTCGGCCCTCGGCGGGTCGGGGCGGCAGAACAGCAGCTCCCTGCTGGAGGACGACGAGCAATCTCGAACCAAGTTGTTCCAAAAGAGTATGGCCACGGTGGAGCTGTTCGTGTTCCTGTTCGCGCCGCTGATTCATCGCATTAAGGTCTGCCAGTGTTCAGAGTTCTGAAAAAAGCTGCACAGACGTTTCCTGGACTCTAAATGCTGTGTGTTTAGGAGTCGGACCTGACCTTCAGGCTGGCCAGTGGTTTGGTGATATGGCAGCCCATGTGGGAGCACCGGCAGCCCGACATCCCGGCCTTCACCTCACTAATTAAACCAGTCCGGAACATTGTGACGGGTAAGGACCAATCCCCGCTGGGGGTCCTGCTTTTATTTGTTTATGATTAGGATAATCGACTCTGCTCTGTCCTGGCAGCAAAGAGAAACTCCCCAGTCAACAATCAGTGCAGCCCCCATGGATCTGCTAACCAAAGTCCCATGGTGAGTTGGTGTATTTAGCTCCCATCTTGTCATATTCAGCTTCCCTTGTTGATTAAATGTGTTCAGGCAAGAGTCGGAGCATCCTTCCCCCTCCTTGTATCTGCCTCTAGGGGCCGACTGCTAGTATTCATTAACACCAGCCAATCGGGAGCTAGGGAAGCTGGGATAATGACAGTAACCCCCCCAATGTCTTTAATCACCAGGACATGTCTGCTCTCCTTCCTGCCTCTAATGTGTCCATCTTTAACCCACAGGGCTTCCAGGTGGTCTGTGAGGCCAGTCAGTCCGTTTCCTCCTCCCCTGCAGCTGGTGAGCAGAGTTGTCGTCCGGCCAACTCGGTTGAGAAAGGGGGCACTTCCCAGCAGCCCCTGCCTGTCAAAGGCCCTGCTAAGAAAAAGTGAGTACCACTATTACCCTGGAGCTGCAGTCCCAAATCGTTCAGATTTTATGTTTTTTTTTTTTATTTTAGACATTTCAAAGAATCTTCCTACTGACAGCCAGGTCACAGTTCAAAATGTGGATCTGATAAATTAGCCAACTACAGAGTTTGAGTAGAATAACAGGAGGCTGAAGAATATCAGATATTATTTATATATAAATATATATATATCCATCCTTAATCTATATTTAGATTATGGATGGATGGATGGATGGATGGATGGATGGATGGATGGATGGATGGATGGATGGATGGATGGATGGATGGACGGATGGATGGATGCATGGATGGATGGATGGATTGATGGATGGATGGATGGATGGATGGATGGATGGATGGATGGATGGATGGATGGATGGATGGATGGATGGATGAACATATGGATGGATGCATG
>NW_015150888.1:359528-362401 GCF_000732505.1 Cyprinodon variegatus
TACACTATATAGGAACCACTATATAGTGCCCTATATAGTACACTATATAGGAACCAAAATATAATGCTCTATATAGTACACTATATAGGAACCACTATATAGTGCCCTATATAGTACACTATATAGGAACCAAAATATAATGCCCTATATAGTACACTATATAGGAACCACTATATAGTGCCCTATATAGTACACTATATAGGAACTTCAATAAAGTGCCCTGTATAGTAACCACTATATAGTGCCCTATACACTATAGTGGTTAGGGCGGTCTTTCGGACTGACAGACCCTTAAGCCTTAAGCCATCAGTGGGTTGCACATTGGTCCCTCCGTGGCCTCTTTAAAAAAATTTCAGGCGGATGTTCTTTGGTGGCACAGTGGTTACAGCAAACGACCCATTTACGGAGGCCTTGGTCCCTGACGTGGATCGACCCGGGTTCAAATCTGGTCTGTTGTCCTTTGCCGCATGTCTCTTTCCTCTCTCTCATAGCCCCTTTCCTGTCAGCCTACTGTCCATAAAAACGAGCCACTAGTGCTGTAAAAGTTCTGGCTAGGCCACTGATTATGTGGGGAACCAGATTTTCTGGGTTCCCACCCAATCGCTGGGTGCTTTTATGGAGTGAGTTTTGTTACATAATTGTTGCAAATAAAAACCCATTTGGGGATGGGAATTTTGAAAAAAAAAAGGCAATCCAAAAATGCAAGTTTGAAAAAGTATGGAAATAAAAAAAAACATTTTCATGTAACTGTTTTTTTCCTGGTTCAGTGAAAGATGCTTGTTTACATTAGACTTAAGCAGGTGTTATTAGCCTGAAAATGACAGCAGCACTCTACTTGCATCCACCCCAAAGGTTATTTGAACCAACAAATTCTGGCATCTGGCTGAAGAGTACATTTTAAAAGTTTGGGGAGTTACATTTCAAGTAGTTTGAAAAGTTGATTAGGAGTAGCATTGGGGATGGTAAGACATTGCAGTGGACACATATTTACAACAGCTGCTGTAAACGTCACTGCTCATTTTTGAGCAGGCTTTACAGCTTGACAGTTTATAGCAGAGGGTGGTTTGGGTCCACCGACCTCTGGGTTATGGGCCCAGCACGCTTCCGCTGCGCCACTCTGCATTCCTCAAGAGAAGACGGAATTGGAAGGCAAAATCAATTATTTATGGTTTGGCTTTGTTATGCCATACATCACAACATTAATTTTGGACATTTTGGAACAATCTGCATGCAGATTTTAACTTTGAACATCTGTGGATTAAACTATATAGTTTTGCTATGCTGCACCAATCCTCAAGAGTAACAAATCCACTCTCCAAAAAGCATTTCCTTGGTGGACAGGCGAAGAAAAAAAAGCTACCACATGCTTGCCCATTCTGTATACCCGTGGGATTCCAGAGGTGCCAACATGGTGAAACAAAAAGACAGTTTGTCAAAATGGACCTCCCTCTTCAACTCCAGCTAGAGTGATACAGTTCTGATGCTGAACTCAGAGCAAGATGGCTACAAAGATTCTCTCTGGGTCTACAGGAGTCGTGTTACTCAGACAACTCAGACGCTAAACTTTATGTTTGGAAAAGGTTCTGAAATTGTGAAAATGTCTCAGAATAATTTTGAAAGGATATAATTCAAGACAATACTGCAAAGCAGCTGACAAAAAGTTACTTTATAAAAAATATTTTTATTTTCCTCCTTATTTATTCGACCTCAGAGAAAGAATATATTAGAGTACTGATGCAAAGATATGGATCTATCAGTGCACGTTTATAGGAAGGGGAAAATCAAAGAAGAGCTGCTAAAATATGCTCAGAAAAGGAGGCCTAAACCCATATCAGCGGCCTTGTTTAAAAAAAAACAATGTATTGTAGGCTTTGTTTCAGGTCACTGACTACTGGGCTATAGGCTGGTTCCAGACAAGCAACCTACTGGATTGCACAGCAGATGGGACTGGAACCAACAATCCCTTGCATTAGGATGCTGGAGGAACAGATCTGATCTGCCTGTCCCTATGCATGTTTTCATGGCCTCGTTGGTGCAGTAGGCAGCGCGGCAGTCTTATAATCTGAAGGTCGTGAGTTCAATTCAGTTTATTTCTATAGCGCCAAATTCACAACACATGTTGTCTCAAGGAAGTTTGCAGTTCACCAGATCATCCAGTCAAATTGATACAAAGTTTTCTATCTAAGGAAAACCAGTTGATTGCATTGACTCATTGACTCAAATGCAATCCCTCACACTAAGCATGATTGTAGCGACAGTGGAGAGGAAAAACTCCCTTTTAACAGGAAGAAACCTCCAGCAGAACCAGGCTCAGTGTGAGCAGCCATCTGCTGAGGCTGAGTTCAACCCTCACACGGGGCATTTGTTAGCTTTTCCACTCCTAGTATTTACCACATTCTCAACCTAAGTTTCTATGATGCGACTTTATTCAGGGTTTTGAACAATGATGGTTACTTCTTGTTCTAGTTAGGGCTAGTGGCGCAATGGATAATGCGTTTGACTACAGATCAGAAGACTCTAGGTTTGACTCCTGGCTAAGTCTTTTGTTTATTGTCATTGTCTTACACATCTGCCTGCTTATTCCGGGTCAGCTGGTCAATCACTCTCGCAAACTCTTAAAAGTAACTTTACTAATTTTTTTTACTAAACAATTTTTGTGTTTTTTCTTTTTTTTATTCCAAATGTATCTTTTCAGTTTGTTTGTTTTTTTTTATAATTTTTTTCCAAATTTGTCTTTTTTCAATTACTAACATATTTTTATCTTCCAATTTTTTTTTTATGTTTTTCCACTTTAATTATTTTTAAACTCTTTTAAACCCTATAAAATGTGTTTTTTATTTCTTTTTTCTAAAGTTTATATATTCAAAATATAT
>NW_015150888.1:362917-382804 GCF_000732505.1 Cyprinodon variegatus
TAGCTTTAGAGGGGTGATTAATGCGTTCCTTCCGGCCCTGTCCCGCGGCGCCACGGTCCGCGCCTCTCTCTCCGAGCACTCCCGATGTGGAGGCAGTTTCCACGGCAACCCCCTCGCCATCTCACCGCCGCTGCATCTCTCCTCCGTCTCTTAACGATTAGTGTGCTGGGGACTGTCGTCACTCGGTTTCCGTGGCAACCTAACACAACAGCAGAGGAGCAGCAAAAAGGAGCCGGCATTATACCAGCATCCCTGCATCTCTCGCTCCCCTTCTCGCCGTTTTCAATACGTTTCTCCACAGTAGAGCTCTGCAGCAGCCGCTGACCTTCATTCCAGCTTATTTATAGTGAACTCACGTATGCCAAGGCTCCCTATCTCCCTGCGATGCTGAAGGGGGACTTTGCCCTTGTTCTCCGTCCTTCTTTGATGTATTATTAATGAGGCATTGTGGCAGGAGTGGACAACAAGGCCTGTTCAACAGGAGTAGGGTAGTATTGTTATATGCAAAGAAATGCCGGTAAAGCGGTCAATAGCTTTTTGTATAACAGTTCTGGAGCTACTCCGGTTAAAACTTAACAAGTCTTTACATCAAACAGGAAGGAGATGCTTTTCTTTTTTTTTTTTTTTTTACATATAATTGATGCGAAAATTCAAAAGAGGCAAGACGAAGCAGAGTTGTCAGACTGTCAAAAGTGGGTCTAAACACCACGGACACCGAGTTGCGTCATACGTTGTCCCATTAAATATCTTTCCAAATATAACCCCATATCCCAAAATGAGATTCTCGGTCAGGGCAGTAATGGGCGCTATGATTTATATTTACGCAGTATATAGTCTATGCAGCACTGTCAGAGGGATTGAGTTTGTCTGTATGGTGTCAATCTTTTCTCTGGTTTTAAAAGTATATCACTTACTTTATCTCACCTCATCAGCTTGTTATGATCAGTATGACCACCTTTAAAGCAGGAAGGTGTGCATTAACACAGCGCCAGGGTAGAAAGGAATTCCTTCATGGGCTTCTGACTTTATCCTCAAAATGGAAGTCAAAAATCAATCATAGGACGACCCATTATTAATTAATCTATATGAGAAAGCATCAGAACCAAATGCCAGGTAGTAACGACAGTAGCAGCAGTCTGTCTGGATGCCTTATTGTGTTTTGAAATGGGAAAAAGTTTGCAATATTCAGGGCTTCCTCTAGGATGTCTTTTTTTTTCGGTGGTGGGCAAACTTCGGTAGTTCATTTATTCGCCACGCATTACGAGGTGAATTAGGGATTCAAGCTGGTCATTTTTTTACTGTAACCGTTTCAGAAAAAAGGGACTTGATTAAAAACTACATTAACATTAGGAATATATCCTGCTTTGTAATCAATGGCGAAATCATCTGCAACTTTGCACACACAATGTTGCATATGGGCTGCCTTCGTTGGGCACAGTCACGGGTTAAGGGTCTTACTCGGAGACACAGAGTGGCAATCTGGGGCTCGAACTCAGAACCTCAGGATTCCAAGCTGTAGGCCCTATCCACTAGGCCACCACTCCCCTCTTCATAGAGATTCATAGAATCCCTTTCTGTGTCTTCGAGTTAACGTTTGGGAAAGTAGGGAGAGACTCATAGTAACTCTTTTTGTGTCTTTTAAGACAACATGTATGGAAGTAGGGAGAGAGCAAGAGCAGCTTTTTCTGTGGCTGTGACACAGCACTGAGAGATATAGGAAGATATTAACAGCCCTTAAGCCTGGGATACATTTCTGATATTTTCAATCGTTGCTTACAGCCCAAAGTCAGATTGTGCAAATCGATCGCAGAGTTATAAAATTCACAGTTTGTATGTCCTCACTCTGTATAAACCAATGCGTGTATGCAATCTGATATCTATTCTAACGTACAGTACATTAAAGAATCGTGCAATAAGAAGAGGTAGCTAGAAAAACATAAGACACTTCTTTTTTTTTTTTTGCCCATGCGTAATCTCAAAATCTCAGAGGAAAGAGTTCTCAGTCTCAGTATGACCGATTCAACATGCGATTCTTTCATTAGCCAAGACCAAAATATCAAAGGTTTGATTTTCTTGCGACCTAAGATTTCTGATAAGGAGCTCGTCATGACATCACCTTCTTTGACCCCCTTGAATACTGCAAGACACACAATTTGTTCGTCCCGATCCCCCAAACTTGTCGCATGACTGGAAAATTGTCTCAAAAACAATTGTATGCTTGGCTTTAAGGAATTCAGGTGAAGTCGCTGAACTTTCCAAAAACAGAGAAAAAATGCACTATATTTGGCTCTAGCTGCTTTTTTGAAACACGAAAAGATCCAAAAAGTTGCTCAACGCATCTGAGAAGTCCCATAATATGGCAACAAAGTTGCTAAGCTGGTAAAACTAAACTGTCGTCTCTACTTTCCCTTCACTACTGAGAGCAGCGCATTGCATTGTGGCCACCAAGACTTCTTGCATTGTGGCCACCAAGATTTCTACTTGCCAGCTTCACAGCAAGACAGACAGGAGCCGGTGGGGTTTGTTTGAAATAAAACTGATAATTTAAACTCTAATTATGATTACAATAAGTGAGCAAATGCACGGTATGAAATATAATTTGAATATACTTTATTACATCTTTATTACATCTACTGTACAGCTTGGCATTTATAATGACCCTGATTATGAGAGACAGTAGCTTCTTACCACAATACCTAAATGGAAAGCTTCATCTGTTGGGAGACAAAGCAAGAAATGAATAAATCGGCGAGTTGCAACGATGCATAATTACCCCATGCATGTGGGAGATAAGACAGTGTTAGTTAACAAATCAGCAATGACCGTAACAAGCCCATTATTATGTTTTAAAATTGGGAATTGAAGTTAGAAAGAAACAAGATGCAAAATCAGAATCATTACTTTTTTAATCCCTTGTGGGAAATTCGTTTCTTGTAGTGCAACTTTTTACAATAGAGCAAACCAAAATATAATATGATAAGATAGAATAAAATAAGGAAAATTAAACCTTTCCCATATAAACCCTTATTATACCCTTCCAAATGGCTTTGTTTAAGACGGAATTAGCAGGTGTGTGTAAACACAACATCAGGGCGAAATGACAACCATCTTAGAAAAGTCAGCAATGATGGCTGTTAATCTTAGAGCAATTGCATAACCATTTCTTTATGGTTTTATTCCTTTGCTATAGAGAAATATGGAGAAGGATTATTCACAAGGAAAACTGATATGAGATATTAGCATCAAGTCTTCAAATGAGTGGACGGAGAGTGTGTTATTCAGAGCCGTCGCCTTGCCATGGACTGGGGTGGTGATTCTGTTAAGATAGATGAAGAAATTTGGTTTAATTTGAAGAGTTGAAGGAAAACTCTCATTTTCTCTTGTTTCTTTTGTTTTTTATTCATTCTGGACATGGAGACAGGCATAGCTTCATATCCTCTATGTCTCCTCCAACCAACTAGGGACGTCTGATCAAGATGCTTAGCAAAAACTTCTTCCAACAACTGTCAAGCCCAGAAGGGCGATTATTCTCGCTTTATGAAATTGTCTCCAATCTGAAACTTTTTTTGCCTCTTAACCTTTTCATCACTTTTTTTGTTTGTTTTTTCCCTTAAATTAGAGCTAGTTTCATTTGAGCTTATTAAAGTAAAGTGTTGATGGCCGAAAATAACAATCGTCTCAACAAGCATTCTGCTGAGGACTTCAGTTTTGACCTCAAAATCTGTTCAAATCCTAACGAAGGGCTAATTTATGCTAAAGGTTTAATCTTTTTGATCTCAAGGACTTCGGCTCCTGCTGGTTTGCCGGCGTCTCTGGCCCATCGAGCGCGGTACGCCACCTACTTTGACGTTGCTGTGCTGCGTTGCCTGCTTCAGCCCCACTGGACGGAGGAGGGCGTGCATTGGGCCCTCATGTACTACCTGCAGCGGTTAAAGCAGATCATGGAGGAGAGACCCGAACGTACCCCGGAACCCCTGGTCATCCCTCTGCCACGGCCACGGAGCAGCTCCATGGTGGCCGCAACTCCATCGCTGGTCAACACTCACAAGACTCAGGTAGTGGCAAGCAGGTCCACTTTAGAGGATCTTAATCAGCACAGTTTGACCGCAAACAAACAGCGACATCTTCTGACTTTGGTCATTTTGACCTTTTGTAAGACGGAGAAGTACAAAAGTTTCCTCATAAGCGCCGTAACTCCTATGTAAAATGTGTTGGTGGCACTATCATTGTACAGGGATGCTGCTACAACATAGCTTCTGCTTTTTAGTCGCCAATCTGGGGTCTCATTTCTAGAGTTTGTTTATAAAATCGCCCGAAACTAACATATGCCGACTCCCACTAAGGAATTCAAAGACCAGAGGGAACTCAGTAAATATGAGATGATGTAGCAAAAAACAAACAAAAGAGACAATATTTGCTTATATTAACTTGTATTAATAGGTGGTACTCTTTATTATTTTTGATTAGCTGTTAACCACTCTCCTAAGAAATGACTCTCCACCAGCTCAAGTTCCCCACACAGGTGTTTTATTATGGAGTGCTAAGAACATTTTTTTTTCAAGTTATATTATTTCTGATGTATTTTCTTCCAATAAGTTTTTTTACAGATTTTCCAATAATGTTTTTTACTGTTTCACAGGACATGAGTCTGAAGTGCAACGAAGAAGGCAAATCTTTGAGCACGGAGACCTTTGCGAAAGTATCACTCACCAACTTGCGTCGACAGGCCGTGCCAGACTTGTCTTCTGACCTGGGTATGAACATCTTCAAGAAGGTGAGGGTCAGACGGTGGGTTTGTACCCAAAGAGGGATTCTCCTTTTGCTAAGAGGAAATGAGGACCAAACAAACTGACGTCGCCATTTCTCTGCGTAGTTCAAGAACCGAAAGGAGGACAGGGAGAGAAAAGGTTCCATCCCCTTCCATCACACTGGGAAGAAGCGCCAGCGGCGGATGGGTGTGCCGTTCCTGCTTCATGACGACCATTTGGACGTCTCTCCCACGCGGAGCACCTTCTCCTTCGGAAGCTTCTCGGGGCTGGGGGACGACCGGCGGGCTTTGGACCGCGGTGGCTGGCAGGCTACCATCATGGGTAGGTGATAATGCTTTTGCCCTTTGGCTTGGTGAGTCAGAAGGTTCAGCTAATAAGCTCCGACAACCTGTGATTTCAAATTTCCTAAAGGCTCAAGAACCTTTTGTTTTCCCTGGAGAGGGTAACTGACTTTTTTAAGGCCTTGTATTCATGAGTCTCAGGTTGTTGAGCCATATAAAACATTGTTAGACCCTAAATAAGGTCTAAAATGTGTGCTGTAGACATTTTTTGTATGTCAACAATGCCATTAGTGTTGCATTCTAGTTTAACGTCGGTCAGCAAGTTAAATAAATAGCCTTTTTTTTTTTATATCATTATAATTAACGTAATTGTACCCATTTTATTTCTACAATAATAATGCCAAAAAGGAAAAGTTCTCTTTCTGAGCTGCTGAGAAACCTTTCAGGTCACAGATGCAAATTTTCCAGCTCATCTACTTCAAGCAGCATCTGCTGTCCAGGTTTTTCTGAAAACAAAAAAACGAGTGTTTGAACGCTCTCGTGTGGGCATTGCTTTGCAGGCAAATTCACACGCAGGGGCAGCACGGACACAGCTGCAGACGCCGACAGCCTGAGCGCCAAACACTCCCACTCCCACCACTCACTACTCCGAGACATGCCCGACCACTCCAACAGCCACAGCGACAACACGGTGAAGGAAGGTGAGGCCATCAGCTAAGAGATGTTTGGAAAGGGGGGGTTAAAGTTTCACATCTATTAGATCTTGCTGCTTTTTGCAGAAGTTCTATCAATTTTTTTCTAGGTTAAAAATATAGAAAAAGTCTAAGAATTATATTTATTGACCAGTAAGCAGTTACTTTTAAAGTGGAGTAGAAATATGGGGCTCCGCTGACGACTGCTGCAGCAGCATGTAAGAGGTCTATTATTTACGCAGTGCAAATTCACACAAAAAACATGGCTGGCATTTAACTCAAATAAATGAAAAGCAGCATTAAGAACTCTAACAGATTTTCAAAGGAAAATTCCCCATAGTAATTTAATCTTTTACTAAAAAGAAATGCTGATTTTATTTCTGCCTTTTTCTTATTGTATTAAGTAGGAGGCTACAGAAGCCCTAAAATGCCACTGAAATAAATAGATGTTATTATGACCGGAAGTTAATTTTCGCACTAATAATATAGCTGATTTAAAGGTAGCAAAATGGCACATATTTGTAGAATAAAACTCTATCTTTGATATTAAAAAGAGCAAAATAAAAAAATGCAATTAATTGGAGACCAAGTTTTCTGTGATCCAAAATTGTAACATTAATTTTTTCAACATTGTTTGTTTGTTATTTGCATCAAAACACAATTTAAAAAAAGTTTAAGGCCTTTTATATGCTTTAAAAAAAAAGAAAAAAAGAAATAAAACAATTCAAGGTCTTGTTTCAGTCTGACTTCAAATTCCAAGACTAAGCAATCTTTTTTTGTAGTTTTTCTTTCATTTGTGAACATTTTAATCATTTACTTCTATTTTTCTGTCAGCCATGTAAATTAGATGAATATAAATTAAAAGTGATCTAATGTTCTAAGTGCCTGGTGAGTCATTATCTGTTATTCCTTTTTATATACTTATACATTTATTGCTTTTTTATATATATTATTTCTTGGGTGTACTCTAAGATCAATTATTTAAACAAGAGGTTGATGAAAAATGTGTGGTATAATTTTTAAATGTATAAATTAATTAAGAAAATGAATGACCTACAAATAGATAATTGATAGCTGAAATATAAAAATAACACTAATAAAAATGTTTTGGCATGGGCAACATTCAGTTAGTTTGTGGCTAAAAAATAATATGTTAACATTTAAATATATATAAACAATAATTACCACCTAAAAGCTGTACTTTACCTTCCGGGAATAAAAAAAAAAAAATGTTGCCAAATTTTGAGATAGAAAAATATTAAGTCTTGAAATCAAGGGGAAAAGTACAATTTATTTTAATAAGAGCATGTTACTGAAAAACAACATAACTTAAGGTCTAATGGACAAATTATTTTAAAAAACTTTAAGAATTTCTATAAATGAGAAAAAACTAAGACATTAGTTGTTTTCATAGATTAAAAATTACATCAAAAAGACAGTTTTGAAAACTTTAATCGTTGTCCTTCTGAGATGTTGGCTGTTTTTACTGACATTTCAGGCTCTGAGGCATACACACATCAACGTTAAAATGTAAACTTTAAAGTGCTAACGTTAAAGAGCCTTGCCTTCTGAAAAGGGTTAAATACTGTAAATAAAGAAAAAATCATTTGAAAATAAAACAAGAACAGAAGCCTAATTGAATGGAGAAATAAAAAATTATAAATTCATTATGGGAAAACCTTATTTTTGCACAAATGTTTGGCAATCTCACTTTTATTTAATATCCACCCATGTTTTTGAGTCAAAACATTGCTTATCCCACTGTTTCCCTCAAGTCCGTTCCCAGATCTCGACCATCACCATGGCAGCGTTCAACACAACCGTTGCGTCCTTCAACGTGGGCTACGCCGACTTCTTTACCGAGCATATGAAGAAACTGTGCAACCCGGTCACTGCGCCCGAGATCCCCGTGGAACCACTGGCCTGCACCAACCTCCCCCGGAGCCTCACCGACTCCTGTATCAACTACTCCTGTCTGGAAGAGGGCGAGAACATAGAGGGAACCAATAACTTTGTGCTGAAAAATGGCATGTTGGACCTAACGGTGAGTATACTAACCAAAACTACCCCGGCATCTTACCTGACCAGGTGTTTAAATGCAATCTACCATTTTTTTTTTTCATTTTTATTATTAGGCCGTCCTGCGGGCTGTTTATGCCGTACTCAGTCACGACATCAGCTCCAGGATCTGCGACGTGGCACTTAACATCATTGACTGCCTGCTGCAGCTGGGGGTAGTCCCCGGGATGGGGAAGAGGCTGTCCAAGCCTGATAACAAGGAAAACCAGGAGGCTCGTGCCAAAGACTCAAGCGGGCAAAGCCTTGGAGGGGGTGCTCAGGGTGGGGGAGCGATTTCAGGAGCCGGCGGGGGAGGAGATGGAGGCGGGGGGGGGGGGAGTGGAGGAGGGAGCGGGCAGGGGAGCAAGGATGATGTGAAAAATAACAAGGATAATGACAAAAAGGTGGGTTTCGGAGTGAATTTCTTGAGTTTAATGTCAGCTGTGATATCTAAAGCTCGGTTTTCGTCTTTCGATTCTTTAAAAGGAGGAAGAGGGTTCTGCTTTTAGCACCCACCGCCTGGCTTTAACCATGCTGATTAAGATAGTCAAGTCTCTGGGCTGTGCTTACGGATGCGGGGAGGGACATCGAGGGCTATCAGGAGATCGGCTCAGGATGCAGGTTGGACACTTGGTCGCGAAAAACATTTGCTTCTGAAACATTATTCTGTCTATTTTGTTTTGAATATTATTCTACATATCCAAAAAATACCCTTTTCTATTATTCTCTAAATATATTTCGTTTTAGGCCCAAAACTGCTTGACTAATCTTTATAAGCTGGACAAGGTGCAGTTTCGCCAAACGATGCGCGAGTATGTCAACAAAGACTCTCTCAATAACATTGTGGACTTCCTGCACGCACTGCTGGGCTTCTGCATGGAGCCCATTACTGACAGTGAGTATGTGGCGTATCCAAGTGGGACGCAAGCCCCCATTCCCCCAGCCAAAGAGAAAAAATTTACATTCAAACCACATACAGTAACTGGAACAAATTGAAAAGTAAAAATTATTGCCGTTTAAAAAAGCGTATTTTGTAGGATGGAGCGTTAGGGATATAACATGCTCACATGTTAACATGCAACTTTAGCAGGCATGTTAGCATGCTCACCATCAAATTTAGTTTGCTAACCCGTTAGTGCCAATTCATCTCCAGCTTCCCAAGAGCTGATTAATAAATAGATACCTTGTATTTTGACAAGGTATGAAAATGCAGGCATATTCATATGGCATTAAAATGAGTTTGAGACAGAGTTCTCGAAGTTAGCTTTGACAAAAGAAACCATGTGTCAGGATTTGATTGTGGTTAGAGGACCCAAATGCAGAGGCAGGGAGGCAGAGGTAAATTTCTTGATAATTTAATGTAGAGTAAGCAAACAACTGAGGCAGGAATCCAAAATCCAAAAATCAAAACATGAAATGAAAGTCAAACAAACCAGAAACCATGGAGACATCGGGGGGGGAAACTATCACGTGGAGGAAGACTCAGAGAGACAGAGATGGAGGAAGTTAGACGAGGAACTAGCACTGAGGAACTGAACAGAGAGTGTATTTAAGGGAGACTGAAACAAAGAGCAGATTGGGAGCAGGTGTGAACAGAGCAGAACAGGAAAGGAGCTAGGGAAAAAGGAGAACACAAGAGGGCAGCAGAGGGCAACAAATAAAAACCTGGAAACTGAAAATAACCAGAAAACACGACAAAATAAGAATTTAACCACAAAAAATAGAAAGCAAGGAGCAAAGAAAACATTAGAAAAAGAGAAACAGGAGCAAAGAAAATAGAACCAAAACTGTGACACCATGTTAATAAAAAAGTAGAAATAAACAAAGTTCACTGCAGTAAACATCACAGCATATAACGTTTTTAACCTGTTTGGAAGAAACATGTTTAATAAAAGACAGACTATTATTAAAAATTAGATAACGCAAATATGAGCTAATGCTAGCAATCCGTGCTTTTTGCTTGACAAAACAAGTAAAGTACAGATAGTTAAGTGTGAGACTTTTCAGGTCTAAGCCCACACATATCCTAATATAAACGCAAACCCAATTTTTATAAAATGAAAAGTAATATCTTCCTCATATTAAGTTTTTATGACAATGAATTCATTGAAAACATTATCAGCAGAATATAAAATTGCATTCTTAAACATTTGATGTTAAATCTCATATAAGAAAATGTTAGTAACAAAAAACACTATGCCATTAAAAACATGATTATTATCATTTGGTTATATGTGTAAAGTTTGGAACTATTAGTATGTTTACTGTCTCAAAGGCCACAAACATCAGTAAAGACCAGCATAAACAATGTTTAATGTAGCAAACGTCCATTAGCAAAATGCTAAGTGTTTTTAATGTCTGAAACCATTCGCCACTTTCTTATTCAGAGGTTATAGTGCTAAGGTGAGAAAAATTAAAAAATTGATGTCAACGAAATTAGTCGTAAATGTGTCTGTAAATTTAAGTCTATGAGGGTAAAATTGTAGCAGTAAATAATTAAAGTGGAACATTTCAAGAGTTAAGTCGTACTATTACAAAATAAAGTCATAAGATGACAAGAAAGTCATCAAATAGACTGCACATGCTCAGAGAATACGACACAAATCACTCTCTCATAGTCAATTTCCTCTATTTACTAAAAACTTTTAAATGAGAGAAAGCTATTTTTACGTGTTGAACAATTGTAAGGGAATAAATAGGAAAGAAAACGTCGCAATGCTTTTTAGACAGTATGGTTTTATTTATTCCAAAAATAGTTCCCCTGCTGAAGAAAATGTTAACATTAGCAAACAGGCCCAGACCTTAGAATACATGTAGAACAGTGTACTCAATCAGAGGCATCTCCAGAAGTGC
The DNA here is from genome assembly GCF_000732505.1 of Cyprinodon variegatus. Lineage (NCBI taxonomy): Eukaryota > Metazoa > Chordata > Actinopteri > Cyprinodontiformes > Cyprinodontidae > Cyprinodon > Cyprinodon variegatus. The sequence goes on from NW_015150888.1 coordinate 373,571, forward strand.
TGTAAGACAGACCTCTACAGGAGATCCTTCCTGCCTACAGCCATTCAAATCTACATTCATTTCTTAAAGAAACCTTTATAATAATTACAAAGTTTTTACTTGAATTTTGGCATTTTAAGATTCAAACATTTAAATATGTTACAAGTTTAGATGCATAAGTTGTCGGTGTGTATATAAGGACAACTTAAAGAGAAATTTGCTAATGTAAAAGCTACATGTAAGGTTTAACAGTTTAAAAAATAACACAGGAAGGAACATTTAAAGGTTATAGTCACATAAAAACCCTGGTTTTAGACAAGAAGGTTGTTATGAGTGAGATAAAAAAATTCACCATGCTATTCAGAATAATAAAATTGGTAAAAACCTGCAGTTTGGGATGTCTATTAAAAATAGGTTTGGTTAAATAAAAAAAAATCAATGCTGACATTGAAATTGAGAAGATTGGAAAATTTAAGGATGTCGGCTTGTCGATCAGTTAAGTTGAGACAATAGATACAAATGATTAGATGTTGAAAATCCTAAAAGTTTTTTTAAACCATAAGGGACTCTACTAATAGTCAGGAAGAGGGAACCCTAGTAAGGGACTGAAAAAGTAAGCATACAGTAAGCAAAAATATTGCAATTGCAAGCCTGATAGTAAAACTTTATAAATCGAATCAACCAAAATTGGTGTTAAATGTTTGTGTAGCAAAAATTGACATTTGGGATGCTGTCATAAAAACACAAAAAAAAACTAAATTGTTGTCAATTAAATCTGTGCGTTTGTGCAATATAAAAAAGCTAAGTTCAGAAAATTTTTATTTGAAAAAATTAAATAGGCTATATAAGAAGTTTAAAAAATGTCCTTCATTTACATATTTTTCCAAATTTCCCTTTTCAAAATGTTTTTTTTCACTTGTAACAATAATCGAGCTGATTACCTAACAACTAATGTTCCTATGGCTCACGATGAAAGTCTCTGTAAAGGAATGTGTCATCAAAAGTTAAATATATAATTTTAAAAAGCTAGATTTCAACCCTGCTGTCTCACCCTGCACCTTGACTTTACATCCCAGCCCTACCTGTGTGAATATATTTGTATTTTCCCTGTCCTCCTTCCACTTGTCTTTGCTTGTCGTTTTTGATGTTTTCCTCCTGCTTACATGCATCTATTTTTTTTTCTTCATCAACCCGAATAAGTTGAATCCTGACTTTTTCACTTACTCATCCCATTCCGTACACTTGCCAATACGCAGCTTCTTCCATTGCATTAGTGCCGAAATCATGGTTTTACTCTATGGTGTGGTATTTACGCCAACATTTATGATGTGATAATGGTAGCAACTTTAAGACTATTGCACACACAATGCCAGCTACTGAGTTGATCAGTGATAGGCCGGCATAGGTAACTAAGCGCTATTCCACCACTTTTATCTATAATTTCTCATAACTTTAGCTTTGTGTATATAATTGTGGATGCCAAAGCATGGCATAGTCTATAGCCAAAGTCTTAATTTTGGCACTAAAACTGTGATATAAAAATTGAGACAATTAGCCACCCAGTGCTCTCTGCTTCCTTAGCGTAGGCGTTGTCAAATCTGATGCAAACTACTGATCTAATTAATGACAGGCTGGCATCGGTAACCAAGCTGAGCCTGTAACTAAGTAAAAAAATATTCACCTTTGGAAAGGCCTATGCTGGCCACCCGATGGATTGCCCATTCCTATTCTGTCCATTAGCACAGATAAGCTGGCTTTAGCCTTTGTTAGGGTGGCGTTTGCCCCGAAAAGACTGGTTTTAGCACTGGCGGTAGCCTTGGAGAGACTGGTGTTAGCAATGGAAGGGCTGGTGTTAGCACTGATAGGCTGGCGTAAGCCTTGGATAGACTGGTGTTGGCACTGATAGGCTGCCGTTAGCCTTGGATAGACTGATGTTAGCACTTGAAAGGCTGGCATTTGACTTGGATAGACTGGTGTTAGCACTAGAATGGCTGGAGTCAGCATTGGATAGAATGGTGTTAGCAATGGAAAGGCTGACGTTAGCCCTTGATAGACTGGTGCTAGCACTGGAAAGGCTGGATTTAGCCTTGGATAGACTGGTGTTAGTGCTGGATAGGCTGGCATTAGTGCTGGATAGGCTGGCGTTTGACTTAGATAGTCTGGTGTTAGAACTGGAAAGGCTGACGTTTGACTTGAAAAGACTGGTGTTAGCACTGGAAAAGCTGGCGTTTGACTTGGATAGACTGGTGTTAGCACTGGATAGGCTGGCATTAGCCCTGGATAGACTGGCGTTAGCACTGGAAAGGCTGGCGTTAGCCTTGGATAGACTGGTGTTAGCACTGGAAAAGGCTGGAGTTGGCATTGAAAAGACTGGTATTAGCACTGGATAGACTGGTGTTAGCACTGGATAGACTGGCGTTTGTCTTGGACATACTGGTGTTAGCGCTGGAAAGGCTGGAGTTAGCCTTGCATAGACCCCAATATATCTGTTCTAATGAACAGCAGGAAGTTCAGTGACTGACCAGCATCCTAGTCCCCAGAAGAATTCTCTCCTTCTCAGTCACCAGCTCCAACTTCTTATTTTCCAAACCTGGCAGCACATGTTTGTCCTTTTGGCGGTGCCAGCCTTTCATTAATCAGATCAGCAGCTGGCATCAGAAAGGATATAGCCTCTGAGGTGTGCAATAGTCTTAATTTTGATGACAATACCATGCTACAGAGAATTGAGACCCAGTTGTCCAGTTTTGCTTTGAGACATTCAAATATTTTGTACTTTTGCTGCAACCGTCCATCATTTTTGTACAAAATACTTTGCAATTGGCAAGTTACTGAAGCGATGAGTGTTTTATTGATGAAAGTGAACAGGGCACCTTCTTCAGTTCTTGTTGTTGTTGTGTTTTTATTTTCGACTGTGTGCATCTTGGGGTCACTTCCTGGCGGAGGTGGGGTGCCATGACCACCTTACGTATTTGTGCTGGCCTGATGTCAATCAACTTGTGCCCCGCCTCTTTTCTCTTGCAGAGTACGGCAGTGCAGGTGAGAGGTCCAGGAGGGCGAAAAAAAGAAACATCGGTAGATACACACGATTGATGATTAATACCAGTCAATAACATAAGCAATACGATGGCTATACTCACCCAATCAGATCCTTCCCTAGACACCGCTTTCATCGCTGCACCCCTCACTCTGTTCGAAAGTGACAAACTCGCCTGCAACTCCTAAATTGACACCTGTGTGGTTGAATCTGGCTTCAGCTAAATGGACGCAGACTTACTCTGTTTTTGAAGCAGGCATCAGTCACTTGCATGTATTCCCTATTTTCTCCCCAAAAATCTTTTTAAGTTTGCTTCTTCCTCATATGCTTTATGAACCCCTTTCCTTTGCCCCGCTCCCCCTGGCTCTTTTCTGTTGTATGGGCTCTCAATGCTCAAGCTGGTCAGTACTGTCCCCTTTACCCTCTCATCCCAATGACTAAACTACCTCCTGTAATCATCCATGGTCTTTTCCTGCCTTCCTGCTGCTTCCAGACAAGGCGGGCTTTGGTAACAACTTCGCCACAGGGGACAACAAGTCGCTGGCGCAGAACATGGAGGCAGTGGTGGTGGGCTGCATGTTTAAGTCCCTTATCACCCGCTGCGCCTCGACTACACATGAGCTGCACAGCCCCGAGAACCTGGTGAGTGAGGCGTGAAACCATCGCTCCATCTGCTCTAGGCATTTGGGTTCTCATATATATTCGACTTGTGAATACTTGTGAACAGATATAGAGATTTTTAAGGGATGAAGGGTTAGATCTTCGCTTTTCTGCGGTCCCAGTTATGGGTTGTGTCGTATTATTAAACCTCAAATCCTTTGAACCAATCCCGCCTCAAACGCACATCATGAACAAAAACAACGTGCCTCTGTAAATTCCCATTCATCCAGGTCATGGCAACCACAAAAAGAACTTCAATCGGAGGCAACAAAACTTTACTACCTTTCGCTCAGTTTTTCTGAGGACATCAGCGACATTTCTGAGTCAATTCTGTCAGCTCGAACTAGAGCAATCAGTAGTTGGAGCACTGTTGTTTCGAAGACCCACCTGCCATTCTGTTTGGTTGTTGAATACTGTTTTTGTGTGGGTTTGGTGTTTTCCCATTTGAATCGTGATGAGTTGCTTGTGTAACCTCTTCAGAATGAGTTCCGGGACAGAGTTGTCGATGCTAGGAAGCTGAAACAGCAACCCTCCTCCTCTGTTCTCTTCTCACAACTTTTAACAAGAGATGGCTTCCTCCACCCCTCTTTCCAACCATCTGTCTTCTCTATCCAAAATCCAAACATCTTAGTCATCAGTGTGTCCTTAGTTGCTAAGATGGCTACTGAAAGTGGCTAATATTAGCCTTCCACATTAAGCCGGGCTTACACATTTTTTTTGTGCAAGAATTTTCAGATCCGCCCTATTTTCAGCCTAATCACGCGTCGTGTAGTGTACAGGGGGTAACGAGGGGCGAGCAGCCTCTAACGACCACCTCCTGATCAGGAATCAAACATGTTTGATTTTCTCCCAACCGTTGTGGCCAAATCGCTCCATGTGTAAACAAGGATTCTCCTTGTTCTTCTTCCTCTCAGATGTAAACACAGAAGCATGGCCGGGATGCGGGTGAAATGGAATTGTTTCTGTAAAACTGACAGACATGTTTGCTCAGCCATGTCTTTGAATACATTGTCGCCTTTTCTTTGTAGGACAAAATTGCACAAATTGCCAAGGCAGCGCATTTCACTCTAGTGAAACTCTGCGGTTTCGTCGTACAGTGTGAGCTGTAGCTGCGTGCAATGATTGAAAAAAATCGCACAGTGTATTCCCGGCTTTAGCTAACCAGTTAGCAAATCATCTATCATTTGCTAATATACAAAGGTTAGCCAACACACCAACATTATCCAGTAAAAATTCCTCTAAATAGAAGACCCAGTCCTCTCTGAGAAGATCAGATACCTCGGACTGATAGATTTATTTAGCTGTTTTCCTGTTTACATTTGCTGATGGTAATTATTAGTCTTGCACTTTTACAAGCTCAAGGTATGACAACAGATCTCAAAGCAAAGCAAAGTAGATGTTTGTCGTCATAAGTTTCTCCAGGACGTTTCAAGTAACTACCACTTTTTGAAGTGTTTTTGGCACAGCAGGAGCTGATGGGTTGCAGCTCAACAAGGCATGTCAACCGATTGTAGAAGCTGATCCAGGAGCTGCCTGGAAGATGATGGTTACACTCTACAAGTTTTTCATAGAAACCCAGGAGACTGTATTTTTAAGTAGCCAACAAGCAAAGTGAAAGTGTTTTACTTTCAGCCGCTATGATTGGCAGCGAGAAATCCCCAAGTGCCTGGGTGGTTTAGTCGTAGCTGCCACCCTTGTTACCTGTATACGGGGATCTGCTGCTTGGAAAAACTAAGAATGTTTCAAAGTAGGATCATAATCCGACTGATTGGATGTTATGAGGTTTACTTTTTAGCTAAAAAAAAAAACTCATCAAGGGCGTCTTGCACTCTCTCTTTCTACGTGCTTCTGATTTAAATGTTGGCAAGCATCAAAGTTTGATTATTGGATGACTTTGTGATGTTCAAAACATGTTTGGTTAGAATTGGCTTTCATTGCATACCCCGTATGCAATCACCCCTAAATGAAGTCAGACCCCAACCACTTTTTAAGGTAAAATTTAATCTAAAACTAAAAACACCTCTCACTCAGGCTGAATTTGGTGCTTTGATAAAGTCTAGAGCAGAGGTCTTCAACAGGGGGTCCACAGTGGTACTGCATGGGGTTCGCTAAAGTTTTGGTTTAGTGCAATTTTTTCCACTAATTAAAATGTCTTTAATTACACATTAATATGAATTCAACACACTGTAGTAATCAGATAAATGGAGGCAGAAGATGTCTTTCAGTCATCAATGCACACATTCAGTGACACAGGAGCTCTTTCAATCTGGGCACCGTTTCATTCATCAATAGCTCTTTTTTTCCCTTCACAGGGTTTGTACTGCGATATCCGCCAGCTGGTTCAGTTTATAAAAGAGGCCCATGGAAATGTTTTCCGGCGGGTGGCGCTGAGTGCACTCCTAGACAGTGCCGAGAAGGTCACCGCCACCAAGAAACCTGATGAAAAGGATGATGGCAAACAGTTCGGACCAAGGAGGTAGTGGACAAGCATTGGCTTATAATTATTTTTGAGTGGCTATGTAGTGAATTTTGTTCCATTTGCCAATATGACTGACAATGCCAATTGGCCAGGGGGATAACCTTTTGGCTGACCGGTCAGTGCGCATCAATTTCACTTGGGAGTTTGGGGATCAAATCCTGCCTGGCGGTTACGCACCTTGCCACACAATATTGTTGCAAGCAACAAACGTGGGCCAAATGAAAATTTGAGAAAAAACTATAACCCAGAAATGAGACTTTTAAAATGTAATAATCAAAAAAAGGTTTTTAGAGTACTCTCTAGCTTTATTTTATCAAAACAGATTTTTTTCAAAAAATGTTTGATATTTTATTTTTTCAACTTTTGTTTCAAATGTCTCTTAAATTTAATTTTATGGATTATTTTATTTTTAATCTGCATTCTACAGATTGCATTTCCATCACGTCAAGCCCCAAACAAATGTTGCTAACATCCATGCTAACCAATAGAATTGAGTCTTCACTACTTACTCCAGAGGAAAGCAAGCCCCCGGAAAGTGAAAAGAATCTGAAAAGCAGCAAAGCTACTCTTAAAACCATTTTTTTATACTGAAATTTCTCAAAGTTGCATTTCTGGATTGTTTTTTTTTTTTTTTTTTTTTTTTTTTTTTTTTCAAAATCTTCTTCACTTGTAACAATAATGGAACACAATTCATTCCATAATTACCATCATGTTTTTTTCTGATGAATGCTAAATCCTCTCCGTAAATGTAAACAGACCTCTTTTTATCCAATCACAGTAAATGTCTTTCATCACTACTTAGTAACGTTTCTTCATGTCAACGTCTTGTCTTTGTGATCATTCTGGTGTTCTCATGTTTAAAATAATTTCTACCTGGAGAGACTCGCACTGAGAAAAGTTGCAATTAGAAAAGTGTTATTCAGTTCAATTAATTGCTAGTAGCAGTCAGATTGGTTAAGATTTACTGTCTAAGGAAAACTGATTGCATCAACTCATTGTCTCTTTGGCAATCCCTTACACCAAGCGTGCATGTAGCGATAGTGGAGAAAAAAATCCTTTTTAACAGGAAGTAACCTCTGGTAGAACCAGGCTGAGCGTGAATGGCCATCTGCTGAGACCAACTGGGGTTCAAGGAGACGTTTGCTGGGTTTGAATTGAGCGGCTGCTTCCTCTGAAGTCCAGATTCGTCGGCCAATTATGTCATAGCGAGGCCTGTTCAGATCGGAAGACTTCTCGTTATGCAGCCGACAAATGCATCATTCATTTTGCCCATTTTGAAGGTCCTATGTAGTCTTGGGTATCCCATGATTCATTGCGAGTCCAAGCAAATCGGCTGTTCTGTGCTCAGAGGTAAAAGGTAAATGGCGCCAAACAGTGGTAAATATTGTAAGTGAAGTTTAATATAATACAAATAAGTGAATAGTTACGTCTGAAATGAATGAAAATAGTTGTATCAAATGGTTATTGAGTCAGATATGTGGCGGAGGACGTGTGTTTTATTGAAAGGTTTTATCTGTTCCTGTGTAAATGGGTTTGGCTGACATTTAAGCACAGATTCCAATATATCTGCAGTGTGAGGTCTATGCGATGATATTCACGACGACAGCTCTGCTTGTGAACCTCGCATGCAAGCAGAGTTGTTTTGGCGACTTTTGTCTAAGTTATAAACGTTCAACAGATAGTAGTAGAAGATGCCTCAATTTATTTTAGGATTTGCTAAACCTTTTTATTTGCCGAAGCAGTTTATGGAGTGAATTTTATTCCAATATTGTTGCAAACAAGGTTTTCTAAGTAAAAAAAAAAAATTAATCCAGAAATGAAACTTTCAGAATGTTCTTTTTAAAGGAATGTTTCGAAAGTTTAATTTGTCACATTTGTATCTTTTGTTTCCCAAACTTTATTTCTTCCATTTCTTCACAGATTGTATATTTCTAAATTATATTTTTTTATTTGTTTTTGCAGATTGAGTGTTACAAATTGCTTTCTTTTCAGCACAGAACATGTCCGTACGGACCAATAGAAATGTGTCTTCACTCCACACTCCAGGGGAAAGCCCACCCCATAAGTGAAAAAAATGTGATCTAGTAAACCCAAATCGAAAACACTGCAATTAGTAAAATAAAAAAAAATAAAAAAAAAAATAAAAATATGAAAAAGTTGTGGGAAAGATTTGAAAATATATATATTTAATTTGAGAAAAGCGGAAAGTTAGTTTTTCCTTTTGGAATTTTTTTTTTTCAAATATTAGTTTCTGGATTGCAGTTTTTTTTTCCATTTCCATTCACAAAATGTTTTTGTTTTTTTCAAATTTCCTTTTACAAAATGTGTTCTTTACTTGCAACAAAAATGGAACAAAATTCACGCCATATATTTTAACCCCGGCTCACTCTACACTTCATTTCACCACATCAAATTAACTCATTTGGTGTCTTATTCAAATGGCCAGAGTCAGTGTATGTGTGTGTACTCGCACAGGTCTGAGGCGGGTGTGTCCGGGGAGAAGGGTCAGGTCTCCAGTGCTGCAGATGAGTGTCGCAGCTGCATCTCCAGTAGACCCCCCCAGACCCCCGAACAGTGAGTGTTCACCTCACAGCATCTCCATAAAACATCATCTGTGTTAATGTCTGTTAATCCCGGCTGCCAGTTCCAACTCTGTGCTTCCCTTTTATGTAACCCTTATTCTTTTAACTTTAGTATGGAGTGAATTTTGATCCATTATTGTTGCAAGAAAAAACACATTTTGTACATTGAAATAAAAAAAAAATAGAAACCCAGAAATAAAACAAGCGTTTAAGAGTGTTTTTTTATATATATATTTTCAGATGTATGTATCCTACTTAATTTTTTTTAAAATAGTTTTTCTCAAAATAAACTTTTTTTTCAGATTGAGTTTTTACAAATTGCATTCTTTCCAAAAGAAAGAATGCAAAAATAAGACAACCTTATCTTAGAAGAAAAACTTAAAGGTACACTATGCAACCGGTGTTGATTTTCCAGCGAGGCTCCCCCCAGAGGGCGAAAGTAAAAGTGCACTGTCGTAAATATGCTCAGCTGTTCTCCTGGTTTCTCCGTCAAGCCAGGC
>NW_015150888.1:384054-414222 GCF_000732505.1 Cyprinodon variegatus
TTTTTTTTTTTTTTTTTTTATTTCCAATCACAAAACCTGTTCTTTGCTAGCAATAATAACCCAACAAATTTCCCTCCATACATTTGTTGAACAAATTTTCAAAACCTGCCTTGCTTCCTCTCCTCTACGTGCGGCTAGTGACGAACAGATCCCGGGCGCCCTCCTTGGCAGGAAGGACTTCTGGAGGAAGATGTTCAAGTCCCAGAGTGCCGCCAGCGACACCAGCAGCCAGTCAGAGCAGGACACTTCGGAATGCACCACGGCGCATTCTGGCACCACCACCGACCGCCGTTCTCGTTCCAGATCCCGACGCATTTCGCTCCGCAAGAAACTCAAACTCCCCATAGGCAAGTCCAACATTCTCTGATAGTCTAGTTTAAAACAAAGGTTTTTTGTTTTATCTTAAAGCAAATGACCAAGTTTTCTTGATTTCAGCAGCAGTTTGCTCTCCCATGACCATATGTTTGATATCTGTACTGTTTGTCCAACATCCCGTCATCCCGAAAGGTCGGATCATTACATCTCTTCAATCCTCTGTCTGTCCCTTTGTGTGCCTTAGCATGCCGTAGGACCGCCCGCCTTCCAATCACTCGCTCTGTTTTACGTATGTGGACATGGATCCATCCTCATATCTTCTTTTTATCATGTCTGCTTGTCTTTGTCATGTGTACCCCATGTGTGCACGCTGCTCCAGTTTGGAATCAACTTTGTAAAAATATAAAACATCCATTTTCTTAGCTCATTTTTTTCTTTTTATTTATCTATACATGTTCCGCATGACTAAACCTACCTTTTAGTTTGTCAATCATTTGTTTTATGACCATATGATCCCATGCTATACTTCAAAAAATGCCATAAAGCTGGAAAAGAAGTGTCTTTTGAGCATTAAAATAGACATATATATAGATATATATATCTATATATATATATTATCAGTTTGCTAAGTAATGAAAATGTTTACCCGACTAATTTGTTTGTTCAGGTAACTAGGCACATCCAAGCAGTTCTGTTGCCTCTTGTGGCTTTCCACGTTTCATAACAGTGGTACCTTACCTAATTTTAGTGGGCTGAGGGGTGAACCCTGTAGAACACCACTTATAATTGTCAAATTTGCAATTCACAATTTTTGAATTAAATGGAAAATCTTCTATTGTGTGTCTTGTAAACCCTTCATTTTACTGATGGATCCCAAACTGCCACCGCTATCAAGATATTGTTAATCAGTTTAAATGTTGGAGCATTAAAAGCTTCTCTATTTTTATAATTAGCAATCTTCTCTTAGTTTTATGACCTTTGAGATTTACTGTATAGTTTCAGAAATAACTACATACTTATTCAGGTACTTTACTGTGTTGTTCTCAGTCTAAATGGTTACATGTATGTCACATTCAAGTAGGGAAAATAGATGATAAAAAGTAAAGAGGCTAAGGGGAGAACCCTGCGGAACACCACTTAAATTTGACAAATATCTGATCCATGTTTTAAAATGTATTTTCCAAAAGGAACCTGAAGTATCCTTATGTGTTATTCTGTTTCCTTTCAGTTTGACCCCGCATGCTTATATTTCTGTTTTACCTTAAAAGCAGTTGATGAATTCAAAGTTCAATGTCTTCGTTAGCTGTATCAGATGTTTGTTTTCTGGATTTCTTCAGGGAACTGGCTAAAGCGCTCCTCCCTGTCTGGCCTGACCGATGGGGTGGAGGACCTGCTGGACATCAGCTCAGTGGATCGCCTGTCCTTCATAAGACAGAGCTCAAAGGTCAGCAGGAGCAACAGCCTTATCTGTAACTTCAGATATAAAGATCCTGTTCCTGTGTCTTATATTTTTTGTAGATTTGTGGTCATAATTTTGTCCAAAACCTGTAATCATACTATGGGAGCTTTGTAAGAAAGCTCAGCGGTATGGGGTAAATTATGTCCAATTATTGTTGCATTGCTTGTAAATTTTGAGAATAGGTTTGCTATTTTCTCAGATATATTTTTTTTTTTAACGAATTACATATTTTCATGTTTTTTGAGGAGTTGATAAACATGTAAAGATTTTACAATTAAAATGCTTGATTTTTTTTATAAGCAATTGACAAATTGTATAAGTTTGAAAAAAATTTAATTTCAGTTTACGTATTACATTCTTTTCAAAATGCATTATATCACCTTCTTTTAACTTCAAGCCGAATAGAAACACTTGCTCTTCACCAATAAAAATGTTGTTGCTAAGTTCAATAAGGCCAAGCCTGTCCTAGTAGTGTAAAGAAAATTATCTGTATAACTCCATTTGAAAAACAGAAATTAGAATAAAAAAATAGAAAATATGGAAATGAAATATTTTTGAAAAATTTTAATACATTTTTTTATATTTAATTAAATTAGAAAATAAATACGATAAAATAATTAGATTTAAAGATGCAATTCTGGTTGGCATTTTTTTTTCCATTGACCACTTGAACAAAAATTCACTCCATACAAATGATTTATCGCTCTCTGATAAGCGAAACATGACCAATCAGACATAATCTGGCTTTACAATGCAGATTTATATTTTTATGTTGCTGTATCAGGTGAAGTTCACAAGTGCAGTGAAGCTGTCTGAAGGGGGCGCTGCGGGGCCGGAGTACGGCAGGGACGAGGAGGAGAATTTCTTCAAGCGGCTCGGTAAATGGAGGTCTGGCAGGAGGAATCCATCCAAGCTTCACCACACAGAAGAGAAAGATGGTAGACCTCCCCCACCCTGGGATGTCCCACAATCCATCCTGCTTTCGTCTCTTTTCTTTCCTTCTGTCCCGCCCATCTCCGTTTTGTCCGAGTGCTGTCGTGTCTTGTCCTGTCTTTGCTGAGTCATGGTGGTCTGTTCTATTTTTCACCAGATCCTCCGTCTTCCCATGTCTGCTGGATAGCCTCCAGCTGCTGAATTAGTCCTCTCATCATCATAGTCTTTTTGATCATACAGTATCACTATAAGGTCTCGCTACAAGAAGTTTTCAGAAAGTTTAGAACAACAATGCAATGATTCCCCTTTTTAACCAAAATCTGATTCCACTGTGTGGGTCATCAGATGCAACTTACCTTTATAAGATCTATTGAAAATATAAATCTGCACACTTTGGGCCACAGTAAGTGGGCTATTACACAGTTAAAGTGAAACGGGATTTTAACTGGCCCCCTATAGCAGTGTTTCTCAACATTTTTTGCCTTGTGTACCCCTTCGTTCATTTTTTCATACCATTAGTACCCCTCTCAGTCAAAAGGACTGATTGTCCAAAAGTGGAGCGTACAATACCTGATTATAAAATTAAAACTATTTTAATTAACATTTTATTTTTGCATTTAATACTTAGGCATTTTTTGATTTGCATCTCACATAAAAAGCAACATAAATATGTTGCCTGAACGTTAGTAAGGAGATGAAATATATAAAAAAATTTAATTAAAACCTGTATCTATAAAACTGTAACTCCCTTATAATCATATTTAAACTCACTTGTTATGAATTTGGAACAAAAAATAGAAAAGCTCATTATCATCCGACTGACTTAATTAGTTTTACTATGTTTTCATCAAGTCATCTAACTTTGCTTCGTTAACATGTTCTCTACATCCAGTATGTTCCTCTGCTTAGTTATGTTTATCAAAGCTGTAGGTGAACTCAAACATAAGAAAAACCTACTTTTCGGTTGATAAAAGCTTGTTTAATTTTCCTACCTAAGAAATAAAATATTTTCATGCACCCCTTGCAATGCACTCGCGGATCACTAAAGGTACGCCTTGGAATCACTGCCCTGTAGGTTTATTTGTGGACTCTCTAGTGACCCCATGACCCTCACTTGTATTTATTTAACACGGGACAAGTGTAGAGGATAAGGTGACTATGAAGTAAGAATTGTACCAAAAGTGCACACACATATTACTCATAAAGCAATTTTATAAAAAAAAAAATAGACATGTAAACTACTGTTTACTTGAATAAGGTGACCAGATTTCTGAAATCATATCTTGGGGCATTTCCAGCCTGTAGATAAAAAGAAATACATCTCACCAAGAAGAAATTAAGAAACTGGAACAGTAATGGTTGCATTCATTTTTAAATATTTACAGTATTCATATTTAAACAACAAAAATCAAGTATAAAAGCCAGGAACGTGCCTCTCTCCACTGTTAGTATTTCATAAACTTAAGTAAAATGAATAAATCAATAGTTTTATTAATAGAAAACTAGGATTGTGTGTCTGGGTTGGAGGAAAGGGGTGGGAGTGGATGGGTTATCAGGGCTTTTCAATTTTATGGGGCCTAAAGAGCTCTGCTGTCCTCTAAGAGGGAAAAGAAAGAGTATAATATAAACATTTAACCTATGTCTTGAGCTGTCTGCGGAGACTGTTCTCCTGCCTCCTCAAAACAGCACAACACATTCTGTTCACATCTACATACCTATCATGAGAATTGGGTAACATTTAGCAAAAACAAGTACCGGTAATGGTCAAAGCTCCGGGTAAAGGATGATATATGTGTATTACTGTCAATTGATCGCATCAGGGGCCTCCGCATCTCAAAGAAGTAGATTCATTTCTCCCACTATGCACAGCTACTTCCTGATATTCAGGCAGCTCTTTATCTTTCCTTCCATACTGTACAAGCTGATTAATCGAGGTGTGTCTTGGTGGTTACTGAGGTCTGTTACTTATTCTGGTATATTATGATCAAATATATTATCTCCCTGAAGTGTAGCCAATCTCAGGCAGTTTACTTTGTGAGGTTGACGCCATCCTCAAAGTGACAGAAGCTGGCGTGTGGGTAGCGCAGAGGTTAGTGCGCATGACCCATGTACAGAGGCCTTAGTCCTTGGCATGGCTCAACAGAGTTCTTTGACTGCATGTCTCTCCACCTCATGTCTCTCATACCCCCTTTCCTGCCAGCCTATTGTCAGAAAAATGAACCACTAGTGCTGTAAAAACTCAAGAAAAAGTGGCAAAGCTGACATGAGAGCACAATTGAGTAGGAGAGAATTTCTGGGTGAATAAAAAGCAAGAAAAGTAGCCTGAAAAAAAAAACAAAAAACCAGACAACATGGGAAAACTTACATGGGAAGCCAAAAAAAACACGAGGAACCAGCACTGAGGAACTGCACAGGGAGAGTATATATAGGAGACTAAACAAAGACGAGACTAATGAGCTGATTGGGAGCAGGTGTGAACAGAGACTTCTAGAAAGGAGCTAGAGAAAAGGAGAACAACACAAGAGGGCAACCAAGAAAAACCTGAGAATTTAAATATTTCCAGAAAACACCACAAAATAGGAATTAAAACTAGAAAACAAAAAAAAACATATATCAAAGGGAAGCTGAAAACTCAAAAGAAAAGACTGGGACCATGGTATTAAATCTGCATGCATAAAAAAATTCAAAATGCGAGTGGAGAGAAGCTTACATGCGTGTATTTTAAATAAAACAGATCATATGAGTATTTATTATGCGCGTGCACGTTTGGCAGAAAACTGACTTCATAATCCATAATGCTGCAAAGGCGAAAACGTGTTGTGAGTCGATTGCATGCAAATCTAGATGTACATCATCAAGGATAATATAATTAATTGTTTCCGACACACAAGTGTACTAATCAAGCAATAGATGCAGAAAATACATGTTTAAACTTATATTTTTCAAAAAAGTCAAACCTATTGCTGAAAATATTTCCATTTTGTATTTTTTCCCCTTTTGGACCTTTCTGTGGGAGTCATATCTTAAAAAGCTCAAAATAACCAGACATTATTTTAATAAGTTCTTGTGTTGTTCTGCATGCCCCTTTTTTTATCAAAAGGACGCACCAGATGTTCTTGAAACCCCGGAATTGTTTCTAAATACCTCATCTCTTGAAGACCATCTTTCTGCTGCTGAGCATATTTCCATGCCAGTTCAAGCATGATGCTGTTGGTGCTCCCTCTGTCTCTTCTGTGGTGATGTGGTGGTGGTATTTTCCAGTGCCTAAGAAAAGACGGTATCGTCTGCATACAGCTTGATCTCCGTAAAGCTGTGCTCACACTTGTCATTTTCTTTGGATGCTATTTAAACAAAAGTATCACTGAGCATCCTTTGGCAGCCCTACTTACCCACAGTAAAAAAGAAAAGAAATACATTATTCAAGTGTAAGCTCAGCATGTGGCTGTATCATCTCTCACTCATTTTTCCATTAATAATTGTTAAATGTAACAGAAAGCCATCTTGCCTTATACAACTTGAAATCCTCACTGAAGTTTTTCCTCTGATAAAGTTCTTATCACCTGCTCTTTTGTACCGCCTTTCATCTGTATCTCGTTCTCCAGGACCTCATGGTTTTCAGGAGCGTTTAGCAGCTAGTCAAGAGGCCATGAAAAACAAGAACGTGGTGAATCTGGGCGCGATCCGGCAGGGAATGAAGCGCTTCCAGTTTCTCCTAAACTGCTGTGAGCCAGGAACCATTCCCGATGCCTCCATCCTTGCTGCCGCTTTAGATTTGGTACTCCTTACTCTGAATGTAGTGTTAAATGTCAAAATCAATCTGTTCATACTTTTTTTTTTACTTATTTTCTCATTTTAGGAGGCTCCAGTTGTGGCCCGTGCTTCCCTTTTCCTAGAATGTGCCAGATTCGTCCACCGTTGTAACCGTGGGAACTGGCCAGAGTGGATGAAGGGCCACCATGTTAACATCACCAAAAAGGGCCTATCCAGGGGTCGGTCGCCAATAGTGGGCAACAAAAGAAACCAGAAGCTCCAGTGGAACGCTGCCAAACATTTCTGCCAGTGGGGAGATGTGAGTTTAACGTACATGGAATGGTCCTGGTGACAATGGGAAATGAGCCTTCGATCACAGTTTCTGTGTTTTATCTTCTTAGGCTATCGGCACAAGGCTCAGTGAGCTCTGTCACTCGGACAGCGAGAGTCCCGCCAACATTCTGGGTTATATTTATGACGAAGAGACTAAGCGCAGAATGAGAAAAGAAGATGAGGAAGAGGATTATCTGGAGGACAGTAAGGAACATCAGAACACTTTCTAAGTACAAACCTAATACGGCCTAGTCAAAGTACAAAGCTAGTATGGCCAAGTCAAAGTACGGACCAGTACAGACCTAGTATGGCCTAGTCAAATTAAGGACCTAGTACAGCCTAGTCAAAGTAAAGACCTAGTACGACCTAGTCAAAGTATGGACCAGTACAGACCTAGTATGGCCTAGTCAAAGTACAGACCTAGTATGGCCTTGTAAAAGTGTAGACCTAGTACAGTTTTGTTAAAGTACAGACCTAGTACGCCCTGGTCAAAGTACAGACNGTACAGACCTAGTATGGCCTTGTAAAAGTGTAGACCTAGTACAGTTTTGTTAAAGTACAGACCTAGTACGCCCTGGTCAAAGTACAGACCTAGTACATCCTAGTCAAAGAACAGACCTAGTAAGGCCTAGTCAACATATGGACCTATTAAGGCCTACTGTAGTCAAATTACAGACCTAGTAAGGCCTAGTTAAAGTGCATACCTAGCAAGGTCTAGTCAACATATGGACCGAGTACAGCTTATTTAAAGTAGGGACTTAATATGGCCTAGTCAAAGACCTAGTACAACTTAGTCAAAGTACAGACTAGTACAACCTAGTCAAAGTATGGCCTAGTACAACCTAGTCAAAGTACGGCCTAGTACAACCTAGTCAAAGTACAGACCTAGTAAGGCCTAGTCAACATACGGTCATAGTACCACCTAGTGAGAGGAAAGACCCAGTATGGCCTAGTCAAAGTACAAACCTAGTACAGCCTAGTCAAATTAAAGACCTAGTAAAGCCTAGTCAAAGTATGGACATAATACGGCCTATTCTAAATGCATACCTTAATTTATCTGAGAATAAGTTTAAAGGGCTTACAAATTATTGCTTGAAGATACAAATTGATGTTTGAAGATTCCTTCCATACTTTTGACTATGTATGGAGTAAATTTTGTTTCATTATTGTTGCAAGTGGATAACAAGTCTTGCACATGGAAATGGGGAAAAAATGGTAAAATAAAATTTGGAAAAAAAAAATGCACTCTAGAAATCAAAGTAATTAAAGCACGAGGTACTTTGTATATGCATAGACTTTTACCATAAGCCATGTATCAAGAACATTAACTTGGGTATATCATTGATAAGTACACAAAAGGTAAACTGAAAGTATACTTCTTTGTTCAGTTTTAATTTGAATACTTTGAGTATACTTGCAAAGACTACTTTCTGGAAAACATTGTCTGTGTTATACTCTGAAAAATTAGCTTTATTTTAAATTCAACATTTCTGAATTAACTTATAATGCACATTTTATTGTTTGTAAGTTTAAAATAATTTTTTTATCCACAGACACGGTTAATCCCACAAAATGCGGCTGCCCTTTTGCTCTAAAGATGGCCGCCTGTCAGTTGTTGTTGGAAATCACCACCTTCCTGCGAGAGACGTTCCCCTGCCTACCCCGCCCTCGAACCGAGCAGCTTGCGGTAATTCTTTTAATGTTCTAAAGGAGAAGCCTGTGTATGGTGTGAATTTTGTTACATCATTGTTGCAAAAAAATGTTTTGTAAATGGAAATAAAAAATATATGCTTTTCTTGAAAAATAATTTAGAAAGAATAAATATTTTGTTAATGGAAAGTTAAAAAAAGAAATACGCATTTTTAAATGATAATTTCCATATTTTAGAAAACGATTTTTATTTAAAAAATTGGAATTTTAAGCAATGAAACTTAAAAAAAATCTTAAAAAATCATAATAAAAAAAACTTTTTGAGAATAACTTTGTTTTTCTGTTGATTTTTTTTATTTGTTGTTTTCAAATAATTTTCTTTTTCAAAATAAAATTTTTCTTTTTTTAGATTTTATATTTTCAAATTTTTCTCCTTCAGATTAAAGGTTTTCTTTATTTCAAGCACTCTCTTTTGATACAAATTCTTACATTTTACACTCAAATAATTTGAATTTTGCAAAAACAAAATGAATAATAATTAGGAAAATAGGAAATATTTCAAAATAATTGCTTGAAAATAAAAAAAATGTGACAAATAATTAAAAAGAAAAATAGTAATCATCTGAAAAAATAAAATCTGAAGTCAGCAAAGTTAGTCCAAATGTTTTTCAGTCAAGAAGTTTTTAAAATCTTCATTTTTGAATCCCCTGCAACAATAATGGAGAAACATTCACTCCATGCTGTCATATCAACACAACTGAGCGACATTAATGTGTTTGATGAAGGACCTGGACAGCTGCCGTCTGCGTCTGGACCCGGAGCTGGGCCGCCATCGCTACGAGAGGAAGATCAGCTTTGCGGGAATCCTGGATGATGAAGATGGGCATGACTCTCTCAACAGCAGCAGCCACACTCTGAAGTCTGACACGACGGGAGAGGAGAAGAAGACCCAGGAGCCTCAGGGTGAGACTACAGCAGCCCTGGTTTTATCGAACTGCTTCCTTTTGATGGTAGGTAATCTCTGTTACTCCTGTCGCTTCCCAGCACCTGTCAGGAAGATTCGAATCGGAGGCGCTCGGTTGCTTCAGATCAAAGGGGCCCGCAGTTTCCGTGTGAAAAAGGGGGGGTCCCTCTCTTCGATCCGCCGTGCGGGGAGCCTGAAGAGCACCAAGCTGTCTCGGCAGGACTCCGAGTCGGAGAACGAAGAAGGGCTGCTGTCACAAACGCAGAGCAGGGACACCGTCACTGACATCGGTGAGGTTGAGATGAAACACCAGGCTCAGCTTGAAGACTTGTACAAAGCTGCTGTCTGATGTCACACTTCAAAGGTTTTTAGAGGTTAAAGCAAAGAGGGGAAAACACTTTGAAATGTGTTTTCTTCTAATTTACACCATAGAAGAAGCAACTTAAATTAGTTAAGTAAAATATGTACTTTACACTGTTTGATGTTGGTATTTTTTGTGGATTAATATATACAATCGGATATAATGTTCACTTATTCAACATAATATGGTGTAAAAAAAAGACTTTCCAATTCTAAATCAAGTCTAATTAATTCATAGAAGTTGATTCATATACTCAAAGATTTAGTCAGGGCTGTCTAGGCTAGACTAAAATAATCATTTTTAATGTCGACCTTTTGATAGACATTTGGGTTCCCTTCCCCTGGGTTCTGTCCAGCACATTGTATCTCTGCTTCTGTCTCCTTGAACCCCAGTCGGCCTCAGCAGATGGCCGCTCACACTGAGCCTGGTTCTGCTGGAGGTTTCTTCCTGTTAAAAGGGAGTTTTTCCTCTCCACTGTCGCTACAAGCATGCTTAGTGTGAGGGAGTGCATTCGAGTCAATGAGTCGATGCAATCAACTGGTTTTCCTTAGATAGAATCAATTTGATTGTATGATCTGGTGAACTTTTAAGTGCCTTGCGATGACATGTGTTGTGAATTGGCACTATAGAAATAAACTGAATTGATTTAAATTGAATTTCAATGCAACCGGTTACACTGAAAGTTCCCAAAGTTAAACTGAAAAAATGAAGATATGCTGAATTTAAAGAGCAAAACAGCTGCAGAAAGTGTATTTGTAAACATGTGTGTAGTGAATTTGCAACCAAAGATGTATTTAAAATGCAAATTTGAAAAAAAAAATTCAGTCCAGTTATGAAAATTTGAAAAAAAATATTTACTCTAAAAGGGTTTTTAAGGGTAAGTTTGCCGTTCTCTCAGTTTTTTTTTTATTATTTTTTCCCTTTTTTACCCCATTTTCTGTTTCAAGTAATAGGCGTTAGCATCTTATCTACTTTGTTTGCATTTTTGACGTATTCTCCTGCTGCCAGTTTTTCTTCTGATTCAACAAATGATAAAATTATTTTCAGTATTTCTATCTGATAGTTTAGATAAAATTAACTTTTTATGTGATATCTTTTCTTGATATCAGCGTTGTAGTGTTTTTATTTAATTTTATACAGTGTATGGCAGTTTTCTTCCATTTTTAATGAGTCTTCATGTTTAATGTTGCAGGAAGTCCCTTCAGCACCAGTGAACCCAGCATTGAGCCTGAGGGCCAGGGCTCAGGAGGAGCTGAAGACAACTACCATCGCAACATGTCCTGGCTCCATGTATGTCCATCAACCTCAGCTGTTGGTCCTACTGTCTGTCTTCTATGGAGTGAACTTTGTTCCATTATTGTTGTAAAGAACATGTTTTCTTAATGTGAATTTAAGAAAAAAATATTCAGTCCAAAAAAAAGCTTAATGAGACTAAATTGGCTGTTTTCTTAGATTTTATTTTTTCAGTGTTTCTTTTTTTATATATATAAAATTAAGGAAAATAGCAAAGTGACTATCGATTTGATTAAAATTTTCAGTGTTTAATTTCCTGATTTATGTTTCTTTCTCTTTTATTTCCATTTACAAAGCATGTTCCTTGCAAAATAAAGGAACCAAATTCACTCTGTATCTGACTCCCTCCCTGTCGTCCGTCTCTGTTTCCTTACAGATAATGATTCTGCTGTGTAACCAGCAGAGTTTCATCTGCACACACGTAGACTTCTGTCACCCACGTTGCTACCAGCATCACGGCCGCTCCTGTGCCCGTCTTGTCCGCGCCATCAAGCTCGTTTACGGTGAGACGGTGGACAGCCTGAGAGAGGACAGTGCCTCTGGTGCCCCTGGTGGACGCGCAAAGAAGAACAAGGAGGTAAAAAGCAAGAGCTATTGAAGGTTAGAGTACGGCGTGGGCTTTCTAAAAAGTGTGATTTTCCATGTAGTGTTCAGATAAATCCTGCCTGAGGACTCCCTCCATGAAGAGGAAACCTACCGACTCCAACGCAGAAGGGAAGAAGGACACCGGCATGCTCAAGTACATCCGCAACCAGGTTAGCTGGCTTTCTCAAGTAGTTTCAACTCAATCAAAATTTTATTTTATAACAATTACAACAATAAAATCAAGTAAAAGAAGTAAAACAAATCATCCGTGATTCTTTTCAGGTGATGAGTTTGTCCCCAGCTCCTCTTTCACTGCTGATAAAGGCTGCCCCGATTCTCACTGATGACATGTATGGAGACATTCAGCCCGCCGCCTGGGAGCTGCTGCTTAGCGTTGACGAGCATATGGCGGCTGCAGCTGGTTAGTCGACACTCTGGAGCGAAAACTTTGCCCTTCAGCTCATACAAATACTAACATTTACCCTTTTCACGCTCCTTCAGCCGCCATGTTCCTCCTCTGCGCCGTCAAGGTCCCCGACGCAGTGACCGAAATGATGATGGCGGAGTTCCAACACCAGGAGGCCTGTCAGCGCATCAACTCCGTCCTAAAGTTCTACACACTGTGGCGTTTCCGCTATCAGGTGTGGCCTCGGATGGAGGAGGGAGCCCAGCAGATCTTCAAAGTATGGAGTACCCAGAGTGTACACAAAACGAAATTCCTTTACGTGCAGCTTTTCGACAGTGAATGAGCAGCAGCTTAGCAGTGAAGAGGAACATTTCTATTTATAAAGTGCAGCAGTGATGAAAATGTAAACCAATGGTGCAAAAGGCATTGATGTGATAACCAATCTTTCTGACCACTTCTGTGCTGTTTCTATCAGATCCCTCCACCAAGCATCAACTTCACTCTGCCGTCTCCAATCCTTGGCATGCCCTGCGTCCCCATCTTCGACCCCCCCTGGGTGCCGCAGACCACTGGCAGCGTCCAGGACCCGATTAACGAAGACCAGTCTGTACGCACAGATGGGTTACTTTTACATTTTTTTAACAGGAATTTAACAAACTCTCTTTTGATTCTGATGACGACCTTTCAAGCACACATTACATACTATAATTCGTATCTATGAACTGTCTTTGTTTTTAGTTGCCCACATTAATTCCATCAGTCCATACCATAGTAAGTTGGCATCTCTGTCTGAGTGTTTGGGCTGATGCATCTTGTTAACTCAGGTCAACGAGAACATGAGAGGAGACTGGTCCTATCTTGTGCTGCATCTTTCATCGTCGGGAAAGTCATCCAGCACTTGCTTTGACTGAATAAAGAGTGGAAAAAAATAACAGCATGCATCAGGCGTACAGACGTGTTTACTGTTGTGCTGTTCATGCATGGTTTCATCAACCGAGAATGGCTGAATGTTGATTGTATCATGTGTTTAGAGGTTCTGTATGGAGAGATACCAAAGCACTTTGAGGGATACAGTAACTTTCACCCAGTTTGTCCCTACGAACATGTCCTTAAAGGTGATAGCTACAAGTTTTAACCAGTAGGTGGCGTTCTCAAGCTCACCCACTCTGTTTCCGTTCTGTTTGCCGGTGGGTAGGTCCCTTAATGCTAATACTAACCCAACCATACATTTACTTGCCTTTTTTTTTTTGCTCACTCAAAAGGATCCACGATTCATTGAATATCTCAGCCTAAATACGTTATCATTTTTCTGTTAGCTTAAAAATTGCAGCTTGTGACGTGTAAAAAACACATCACTACTTCAAAATTAAAATTCCATGTTATATTTTCCACTCATAGAGGTCACCATCTTTTTCGCCTGCACAATGCCTGCTGGGTTAATGAATGAGTTAGGTGTTACTTAAAGAAAACCTACGAACAACAGGACAGCTAACATTACCAGAGTTGTTTTTTAACGCATTTGCAAGGTATAAATATAGACATTGCATCACCGCCCCAAAGTTTTCATGAGCTATATATGAGATATTTGTTGAAGTAAACAAATGTGATCAATTTGTGATCTACTGTTTACTATATTAGCTATACCTAACACAATTAGCAGAAGCTAACATAAGAATCAAATCGGAAGATAATGTTTACGGTGACAATGAAGCCTCTCCATTCGTGAAAAATTTTCCCAATGCTAACCGTCAAGAGTCTCAGTTGGAAACTGGGGCTCTTTGTAACATAGCTCCATATCTGGGTAAAGCCGGGCATACACTGTGCGATTTTTTCAATCGTTGCACGCAGCTACAGTTCACGCTGTACGACAAAACCCTGCGGTTTCGTCCAACAGTTTGAGTTCACAGTTAACGATGTATGTGCAACACGACGCTCTGATGCGATCTCTCTGATCAAACTCTACGTCTAAAAACGACGTGGGACTTAGCTCCGCAGTGAGATGGAGCTACTCTGACTCGTCTATCCGGAAGCCAAATGAGTAGAAGAGGAATATGAAGCTCACTAGAGAGAAACGCGATGCCTTGGCAATTTGTGCAATTTTGTGCTGAAAGCCCTAAAAAGAAAAGGCGATAACGTATTTGGACAAATACATGGCTGAGCAAACCTGGCTACTATGGTATGTCAATTTTACAGAACGAACTTCCCTTGTTTGCGCATGCCCACTGAACAATTTTCTTCCGACCTTACGATTCCTAATCAGGAGTTGGTCGTGAGAGGCTGATCGCCCCTCATTACCACCTGTACACTACACGACGCACGATCAGACTGAAAGTCGGGCGGATTGGAAAATTCTCGCACGACTGGAAAGTCGCCCCAAAAAGGGCAAAAAATCGCAGTGCAAGCCCGGCTTAAGCATCTCTTAGCACCTAGCAGCATCCACACAAACACCAGCTTCTTCGGGTAACTTCCTTAGTTTGGTCTTCCTCAATCTTTATAATGTTATCAGTTTCAATGTATTCCAGTTCAAACTGAAAAGGTTTAACGTTACTAATTCTGCTTTGACAAAATGGAGCTAGCGCTACAGGAGCTAGCATACATCATTTAACCAGAATGCATTGCAGCAACATGGTGACATCTGTGTAACAACATATTATTTAAAACATATTTAAATTTTTGAAAATTAATCACCTTACGATATCTTTACTAATTTGAAAATGGATCCCTTTAAGTCGGCACCAATGCTATAAAAAACCTTGACCGATTTTCCCGCTTCTTTTGCCTCTAGCTTGTTTTACTTGAATCCGACTTCAACTCAGCATTCCTATTGGTACCGAATCCTTTCTTGGCATCTTAACCAGAAGTAAACATTTATATATTTTGGACCCATCAAAATATATTAAACAGTTATTTATATACTTTCACTAAAATCAACACTTTTATCCTGCACCACACTTGATGCACTGTGGGTGTATTATTTTTATTATTTTAAATGACCTATTTGGATTAAAAAAGTTGTAGCTGTGACCTTTACTAGAGATGGTTTTTCAAAATCTCCGCCCTGGCAGTTCAGGCCAAAGCTGAACAAATACTATTTTTGGGTTGAAACTAACGCATACAGCCCTGAACACACCATCCCGCCATTCCACATGGCGGTAACTGTATTTAGAAACAAAAGGAAGATTAATAAAATAGAAGAGGATATTAATGTTAGATTAATCAAATTTTATTTATTTAGATTTTTTTAATAAAAATTACAGAATAAAATCTGATTATAACTTCAAAAGTCAAGATGGCCTACAACGAATGTTCAGCTATATGGCTTAAGTTAGCCATTTAGCTATGGTGCGTTCAGTGACTGTTAGAGGATTTTAAAGTGCGGGGAATTGACAGTTTGGTGCTTCCCTAAACTTTGTTCAATGCTTTTTTTTGTTCAGGATGGGTCTGAGGCCAGTGTTCTGGAGGGGAGTTACTGTCCTGTCTCCTCCAGTCATATAAAAGAAAAAGAAACATTTCTTACAACAGCTGTGCCTGCTTTCCAGAACGGTTTGAACCTACTTGGGGCTGTTTTCTGTTTAGAAATCCTTTTCCGCGCGAGCCGTGTCGCGCTCCCACCAGCGAGCCGAGCACATCCTGAAGAATCTGCAGCAAGAGGAGGAAAAGCGGCGCCTAGGCCGCGAGGCTAGCATCATCACAGCCATCCCGGTGGCTCAGGAGGCCTGCTATGAGCCCACCTGCAGCCCTCCACCAGAACAGGAGGAAGAAGGTGGTAGCTGCCGGCTGCACAGGTGGTGGATTTAAAGGTCGGCTCTCTGACTGCCTGTTGTTTTTCCACATTGATCCCGCCAGCAGAAGAAGTGGTGAACCTCACAGCCCGCCGTCTTTCCGTCAGCCCGTCCTGCGCTTCCAGTAACTCTCACAGGAATTACTCGTTTCGCCGAGGTTCGGTCTGGTCCGTCCGCTCCATGGCGAGTGCAGAAGGTATGAAGATAAAAAAAAAAAAAACATTTAGTCTTCTTTCCCTTCCTTTCTTGTATCCTTCCTCTTTTGCTTGTGTCCTTGCTACTTCATGTATTTGTTTCCTGCTTCCTTGCGTCCTACCGTTTTCCCTTCCTTCTTTTAAATCCTTACTTTGCTTCTATCTCTGGCGGTTTTCAGGTCCCAGGTGTAAATCCTGCCACTGCTAAAATGTCTGCAATGAATTCATGATCATGTCTGCTAAATATTAAAGAAAATCTGATAACCTTTAGTGGTTTGTCATTTAAACAGATGAAGAAAACACAACAGACCACACTCCTACTCACCACATGCTTCAACCGCCTCAAGCTGTCTTCCCAGCATGCATCTGTGCCGCAGTGTTACCAATAGTCCACCTCATGGAAGATGGAGAAGTCAGAGAGGATGGTGTGGCTGGTAGGTCTAAAACTAGAATTTTTTCTGTTCTACAGAAACTTTGCAGCTTTTTGAACCAGAATGCAGTTCTTGGTCGACTGCAGTTCATGTAGTGCACCACTAGATGGCAGTGAACCTTATACACTGGGTCTTTAAAATAGGAGAAACTATAGCATATCAGAGCCTATTTTTGTTTTGTATTGTGAAGAAGAAAGGTATGGAAGGAGTTTCCTCCCATCATTGATGCAAAAAACGACTTTTGTAAATTGGAATTTGAAAAAAGGAATACAATCCAGAAATTAAACTTTGAGCATTTTAATAATAAAAAAAGGTTTTGAAAGTAACTTTCCTTTTGTTTTTGTCCCCATATTTCTTTTTTCGAATAGCATTTTACAGACCACCCCAGAAGGGAAGGAAAAGTACTCTCTCTCTAAATGCCGGCATTGATCATATATATTCTTTAACTACAATAGTAAACGCCAGAAAACAAGAAATAGTCTAGTAGCTAGTAGCAGTAGTTAAGGTTCAGATTTGAAGTAAAGGATATAATAGTCTGTATATTAATGAAATTAAATTCAGTTTATTTCTATAGCGCCAATTCACAACAAATGTCATCTCAAGGCACTTTACAGTTCACCAGATCATACAGTTAAATTGATTCAAAGTTTTCTGTCTAAGGAAAACCAGTTGATTGCATCGACTAATTGGCCTCAAATACAATCCCTCACACTAAGCATGCTTGTAGTGACAGTGGAGAGGAAAAACTTCCTTTTAACAGGAAGAAACCTCAGGCAGAACCAGGCTCAGTGTGAGCGGCCATCTGCCGAGGCCGACTGGGGTTCAAAGAGACAGAAGCAGAGATAAAGGCAACTGTAAAAGGCGGCCCCGTCCAGGAAACACACAGCCAGGAAGACAAGCTCAGAGTCAACTCCCAAATCAGAGGATGAAGTCACAGTCAGAGAAACAGGACTACACTGAAAAACAGGCCAATCTCCAACATCTATAAACAAATGTGTTAATGGCAGCAGCACAGCTGATATTTCTCTCTAGGATGGTGTCAAAACCTATTGTTTGATTAAAACGATTTACAAAGCTTTGGTTCAGGAAGGATTTTTTTTTTTATTGCAACAATAGTGGAACAAATTTTATTTCATGTTTTATTAAAAAAAATTCTTGACTGTTGATTCCCTGCTTAACATTTACTGTTACTTTTCTTTAGTGAGCGCCGTCGCACAGCAAATCCTCTGGAACTGCCTTATTGAAGATCCCGCTCTGGTTCTCCGCCACTTCCTGGAGAAACTCACAGTGAGCAACAGACAGGTGGGAGAGCATTTTGAGACAAAAATTAACAATCGACAGCAAAAAATGTAAAGCTTTATTTCTTATAACATAATCGTAGCAAAAAAGCTAAATGCTAATGGTGATGATTGCTGATGACAATAGTTAAACCACACGTTTTAAGATATTTCCTTTTTTTTTATCAAGATGCACAGCTAATTTAAACTCCAGATATGGTTCATTATGGTTCTGACACGGTGGCCGGAAGGTGCAAACCAACATTACAAAATCTAAAAAAACTTTTACAAGTTCCAAAACAAATTATCATTTCAGAAAACTAATTTACATTTAAAGAATAAAAATAAAAATAAATAAAACACTTTTAAAAATTCAAAACAAATAGCATTTTAAGAAAACAAATAAAAAACATTTGAAACACTTTTACAAGTCCCAAAACAAATTATAATTTCAGGAATTCAACCGGAAAGGGTGGGTATAAACTCCGAGGCTGAACCGGTCTTGTGCGAAATTCTGCTTCTGTTCCCCCTGTCGGGTGCGCGCATTGCAGCCAGAGAGGCGGGTCTGAACATTTTCAAGTTGCTACTGATTATTTCTCGGTAAAAACAGCTAATATAATAGTGTCAACTTTGTAACATTCAGTTTAATCGGTTGCTCTTTTTACAAATTTGTAAAAAAAACTCAGGGTAGCGAGGCTTTGGACATCATCAATTTTGGCCCCTCCCCTAAATGAATCTCATCTTGACACGCGCTTCCTGGAAACACCCCCTCCATTACCCGACACCTCATCTCATAACATCACTACTGACACAAGAGGGCAACAGAGGGTAAACAAGAACTCAAATACAACCAAAAACAACTGGAAAACACAATATGGAAAGAAAACCAATAAAAACTCAGAAAGAAAACTTAAACAGAACCAAAACCATGACAACCATGTTATCTGCATTATCAGTGCAGGTTTAATGTAGGTGAGCGGTGGAATGTCAAGCGACCAAGTCAAGCTGGACCACATGTAAAATTGACTGTATTCTTGTTTGGAGTGAATGCAGCTTATGAATCAGGAGCGGTTTTCTCTTATCAATAATTGAAACTAAACTTACTTTACAAGATGTCCTTGTTTTGTGGTTTTACTCCAGGATGAGCTGATCTACATGTTGAGGAAGCTGCTGCTAAACATCGGGGATCTACCTGCGCAGACTTCTCACATCCTCTTTAACTACCTGGTAAAACATAAAATAATATCCAAACTCTGATAAATATTATATTAAAAAAAAAACTTTTTCTGAACCAGACTTCTTCTTCCAGGTGGGGCTGATCATGTATTTTGTGCGCACTCCTTGCGAGTGGGGTATGGACGCCATCTCTGCCACGCTGACCTTCCTGTGGGAGGTGGTGGGGTACGTGGAGGGGCTGTTCTTCAAAGACCTAAAGCAGACCATGAAGAAAGAGCAGTGTGAGGTCAAACTGCTCGTCACTGCGTCCATGCCAGGTCAGCACACTGACGTTTAAACTCTTTGGCGATTCAAAACATCTGGTTTATGATGATCTATTTTGTGATGGGGTCGCTTTAGGAACCAAAACCCTTGTGGTACACGGCCAGAATGAGTGTGACATCCCAACTCAGCTGCCAGTCCATGAAGACACCCAGTTTGATGCCCTATTAAAGGTAAAGACCAAACTGATTATTTTTATGGATGTTTTATTCTTATTAGGCAAAGATAGTCACCAAACTAGCCATGTGCTTGTAGCATAGTCCAGCATAAAGATGTTTACAACAATGAAATGGTTGCACAATGTGTCTGTAAGAGTTGCACTTTGGGTCGAGAATAATTTTATTCATTAACTATTTGCCCTCTTTTAGAAATGGGTGTAGAAAACTGTTTAGAAAATGCTGATGAACTATTCTCCAGTTAATT
This sequence comes from Cyprinodon variegatus, assembly GCF_000732505.1. Classification (NCBI taxonomy): domain Eukaryota; kingdom Metazoa; phylum Chordata; class Actinopteri; order Cyprinodontiformes; family Cyprinodontidae; genus Cyprinodon; species Cyprinodon variegatus. The sequence goes on from NW_015150888.1 coordinate 403,708, forward strand.
TAACTTTGCGGTTTCTTCGTTTCACCAGGAGTGCCTTGAATTCTTCAACATTCCCGAAGCAAGATCTGCTCACTACTTCCTGATGGACAAAAGATGGAACCTCATTCACTACAACAAGGTAAACCCTGCGGTTTCGTCTTACAGTTTGAGCTGTGGATGCGTGCAACGATTGAAAATATTGCACAGTGTATGCCCAGCTTAAAACTGCGCCATCTCAGGATTAATCTGGCTCCCCAAAGTCTAAAGGACAATTTGTACTTCTGACGCATAGCCTCTGCAACCGTCATATCTGTCTTTGTGCACGACCAAAGGTGGATCGAGGAGGTTCGGAAGTTCAACCACTTGTAGGATGCCTCAGATATGTTGTTTCGGAAAATAAACACTCCTGCCGGCGCCGCCGAAGAAGTTCTCTTGACCATCTGCCGAAGTTCTCGCAAGTTCTTGAATACGCTCCCCCTAGCGCTTTGGCAGGAAACTGCTGTGAATCCCTAGAAAATTCCAGACCAATGATGCAGAAGTGTACCATCAAAACTGGTTCGCGACCAGACGCAAACGACATTTGATGTGTGCGGTTGCAGAAGTATAATTCGCCCTTAAAGCTGTAGCTGCCTGCATACAACTAGCCTGGTGAGACCATCCTGATCTCGCAAGCTTTCAAGGTTTTTCTCGCAAATCAGTCTGGAGACTCTCCATTAAAGAAAATTTGGAGCCATTCACCAAACGAACGTCCAATCAGCGTTGGCTTTGAGGCGGGTTGANAAAACTCAGAAAGAAAACTTAAACAGAACCAAAACCATGACAACCATGTTATCTGCATTATCAGTGCAGGTTTAATGTAGGTGAGCGGTGGAATGTCAAGCGACCAAGTCAAGCTGGACCACATGTAAAATTGAATGTATTCTTGTTTGGAGTGAATGCAGCTTATGAATCAGGAGCGGTTTTCTCTTATCAATAATTGAAACTAAACTTACTTTACAAGATGTCCTTGTTTTGTGGTTTTACTCCAGGACGAGCTGATCTACATGTTGAGGAAGCTGCTGCTAAACATCGGGGATCTACCTGCGCAGACTTCTCACATCCTCTTTAACTACCTGGTAAAACATAAAATAATATCCAAACTCTGATAAATATTATATTAAAAAAAAAACTTTTTCTGAACCAGACTTCTTCTTCCAGGTGGGGCTGATCATGTATTTTGTGCGCACTCCTTGCGAGTGGGGTATGGACGCCATCTCTGCCACGCTGACCTTCCTGTGGGAGGTGGTGGGGTACGTGGAGGGGCTGTTCTTCAAAGACCTAAAGCAGACCATGAAGAAAGAGCAGTGTGAGGTCAAACTGCTCGTCACTGCGTCCATGCCAGGTCAGCACACTGACGTTTAAACTCTTTGGCGATTCAAAACATCTGGTTTATGATGATCTATTTTGTGATGGGGTCGCTTTAGGAACCAAAACCCTTGTGGTACACGGCCAGAATGAGTGTGACATCCCAACTCAGCTGCCAGTCCATGAAGACACCCAGTTTGATGCCCTATTAAAGGTAAAGACCAAACTGATTATTTTTATGGATGTTTTATTCTTATTAGGCAAAGATAGTCACCAAACTAGCCATGTGCTTGTAGCATAGTCCAGCATAAAGATGTTTACAACAATGAAATGGTTGCACAATGTGTCTGTAAGAGTTGCACTATGGGTCGAGAATAATTTTATTCATTAACTATTTGCCCTCTTTTAGAAATGGGTGTAGAAAACTGTTTAGAAAATGCTGATGAACAATTCTCCAGTTCATTTAACTTTGTGGTTTCTTCGTCTCACCAGGAGTGCCTTGAATTCTTCAACATTCCCGAAGCAAGATCTGCTCACTACTTCCTGATGGACAAAAGATGGAACCTCATTCACTACAACAAGGTAGAACTCAGATTAACTTTCTTTGGGAACTGTTAAACCCTGCGGTTTCGTCTTACAGTTTGAGCTGTGGATGCGTACAACCATTGAAAATATTGCACAGTGTATGCCCGGCTTAAAACTGTGCCCTCTCAGGATCAATCTGGCTAAAAAGTCTAAAGGACAATACATACTTCTGATGCATAGCCTCTGCAACCGTCAAATCTGTCTCTGTGCACAACCAAAGGTGGATCGAGGAGGTTCGGAAGTTCAACCACTTGTAGGATGCCTCAGATATGTTGTTTCGGAAAATAAACACTCCTGCCGGTGCCGCCGAAGAAGTTCTCTTGACCATCCGCCGAAGTTCTCGCGAGTTCTCGAATAGACTCCCCCTAGCGCTTTGGCGGGAAACTGCTGTGCATCCCTAGAAAATTCCAGACTGACGATGCAGAAGTATACCAGCAAAACTGGTTTGCGATGTGTGCGGTTGCAGAAGTATAATTCGCCCTTAAAGCTGTAGCTTCCTGCATACAACCCCCCAAACCACAGAATATACAAATAAGGTAACAGAAATTCATAGGCCATCTTGCATCTAACATAGAGTACACAGTTAACATTTTCTACATCTCTCTCTAACACTCTCACTAATCATCATACGTAATAAATCATATATCTTGATTAATATAGCATCGGCAGACTGCAAAATGCCAATATTTAATCTGATCTAGAGTAAATAGGCATTCATGAGATTATTTGTGAAAGACTGTCCTATAATAGGTCCCCTGACATGGAAACCTGATCAGAGGCTCTATCTTCTAGAACTCATGTGAGAAATTTTGCTTGCAAACAATAAACGGCAGGTGTTTATATTTCAAAGCTGAAGTTATCTTTAGCTAAGACAGCTTTTAGAGAGATTAACATTCACCCTCTATCACTTTGTGTAAAGTAAAGATGAAACTCAAGATAAAGGTTCAAATGACTTAATTTTATTGTTAGTCTATACAAAATAAGCTAAAATGCTAATAGTTTTTGGCTGGAGTTTGAAATATCAGCAGGATCAGAGTTAGTACTGCTGACCTTTGCAACATGTCTTCTTGGCTCTCTTGCTTTCAGCTCACTGTCAAATAAAGGCCAAGCCTGCTAAAAGCAATCTTAAAATAAAAACTTCATGGAGATCTGAGGTATTGGTCGCAATGTGGTCACATCTCCAAGGACAGTTGTTGGCAGACAGGTCCTGCTGATGATAACACAGGGTTAAATGAATATTAGCAAAAATGTGTATAAACTTGAAAATAAAAACCTATAAATATATTTTTAATCCATATCTATTCCACGATTATTTATGAAGGTTGAACTACATGCGAGTCTTTACTAAGCTTTTCATTAAATGTTCTTTTTTGTGCCTTTTACACGATAGAAAACTCTATCCCTGCCTTACCTTAACTGAACAATCATTTATTAAAAATAAACCTTTTCAACGTCTCTCTTACCTGATTTTATTACAGATATATTTCACTAAATTATCAGATTTTTTTCTAAAACATGATAGAAAAACAGAACTTTTATTGACATAAAAAATTGTGAAAGCCATTATATTTTGCCCCCATTTAAATAAATGGTCAGAAAATTAAATTAGTTGACCATATCTTTATTGCCGAAAAGGAAACAGTTATTTTGTTAATAGAGCAGCTTTATTTCAAGTACCTGGTTTTCCCAGGCTAGCTAGATTCAATAGAGCAAAGTTACTTAATAATACTGCAGGTCAACCATAATCATGTCTACGATACCAGAATGGTTATGTAAGGTTTCTGAATAGAACCTCCAACCCTGCAATATATCAGAATCATAATCAGAAATCCCTTATTTTCATTGTACAGTGCACAATAAAATTTGTTCCACTACAGCCCATTCAAGAGACACAATACAAAAGCATACATAGCCAGGTGCCTGAGGTTGCAGCTATTAAAAGGTGCTGCCCTTAGGTTAAGGATAAGGATTGCAAATATAGAGGGTAGATGACGATAAAAAGTGTATCTCTCACCATGTCCTTGCAGGGGACGATTTGAGGTTTAAAAAGAAAACCTGCATGGGAATAATTGGAATGGGGAAGGAAGGGAGAGAAGGAGTAGGGAATAAGGGAGGAGGTATGAAATGGGAATAGGTAGGGAGATGGGAGGAAGAACCCATCAGGATCAAAAAAACTAAAATACTTGTGGAAAACAATTCCATTGGTCAGGTTTGTAATATTGCAAAGCTGAAGGTTATACATCTTCGAGGAAACCAGCAGTTTGCATGCCAGCAAGCATGGCCAAGCTTCTTGCACACATAGCTCAAATATGAGCAATTCTGTTTGCCGAAGTATAATAGAGCCAAACATAAGGCCAAGTTTGGTCAAAGACCAATATGATAACCCTGGACTGGAACAATCCCGTGGTGGGCACTGACCGTGTCTGACTTTGAGAAGTCAAAGTTCAGATCTCAGGCTACAGTTTTGAAAGTCTTACTGACTTGTGTAGACACAAAAGTCCTCAATCTTTATTAAAGTAAAGCAACTTTGTTAAAAAAAAAAAAAAAAAAGATTCTAGCAGCAGCTTTTGCATCTAAAAACCTCCCTAATGCAGTCTTCCTACCACGGAGGACAAGCAAACAACAGCTCCGGGCGAGATTTAGATGTACACTTTCACCTCAAATACAAATGACATGGCTTTAGATAGCAGAATGTTCAGAATTGGATGGAGGACAGACTGTTTGAAAGGAGATAAAGGAAGCCATCTTTGTTCAAAAAGAATCAATGAACACAGGGAAAGAAATGCAGTTTCAGCTTCCAAGCATTTACAATTCTGTTTAAAGCTCACTCCATAGACCTCATACAACTCCACATTTCATTAATTAAATGGCCAAACACAAAACCCATACAAAAACGCAGCCACAAACGACCACGGCGAATGATGGCTGGGTCTTTGATTTGCATCTGACTTGGAATGTGCTTAGGGGGACGATGTTTAAAAGCACAGATATTCCAACTACAGATTGCTTTGGTGCAAGCTGCCAGAATTGACAGTTGACTCAGGGATAGGTAATGAAACATTTTCAGAAAAACTGAGGGACATTCTGGTTGCCTCTGATTGAAGCCTCTTTTGTGGTTGCCATGAAACGGATGCTTTACATTTTGCACTGACTCCCTTTTTATTCCCCAGACTTATGTCAGAGACATCTATCCCTTCCGGAGGTCAGTTTCTCCTCAACTTAACCTAGTCCACATGCTGCCCGAGAAAGGACAAGAACTTATCCAGAAACAGGTAACAGTTTACGTCTGAAAATTCTTCACTGAACAAATTTTCATCCTGAAAGGATAAAAGCATCCTCAATGCACCTACTCAGGTGTTCACCCGTAAAATGGAGGAGGTTGGTCGGGTCCTCTTCCTGATATCTCTTACCCAACACATGCCAGCGGTACACAAGCAGTCCCACGTCTCCCTGCTGCAAGAAGACCTGCTGAGACTTCCTTCCTTCCCTCGAACTGCTATTGATGCAGAGTTCTCCCTCTTCAACGAGCCACAAGGTAAAATACTGGTTCTGTCATTGTGCAAGTGAACACCAGACATAAATACGGTAACCTCACCACTATTTCCTTGTCCCCAACAGGTAAGGAGCTGTTTGGTCTGGACACTCTCCACAAAGTGCTTTGGATTAAGCTCCTGGAGGAGATGTTCCTCGGCATGCCCAGCGAGTACCCTTGGGGGGACGAGATGATGCTGTTCCTCAACGTCTTCAACGGAGCATTGCTGCTTCACCCGGAGGACAGCTCCCTCCTTAGGCAGTACACGGCCACCGCCATAAACACAGCCGTCCACTTTAACCACCTCTTCTCACTGAGCGGATACCAGTGGATCCTTCCTACTATGCTTCAGGTACAATAAATCCAGATCTGTGGATAATATTCTTGATTTGAAGGAGTGAATGAAGCTGTGCCTAATTGTTGGACAGTAATGCCCCAACTCTGATCATTTGCAATGTCTGGGATTTATGCAACCTTAAGTCAGATTCAGAAGCCTAAACTAAATAAAGAGCTTAACACTGGTATGCATTTACCCTGCTTTTCTGATCCAGGGAAGGTGGCCCTGTTTGCTTTCACCATGCAAAAAGTGAAGACTGGACCAAACAATGTCAGAATGTTGTAATAGATTGTTCGGGCGGTAGTGTTGCTCCACTACTGCCCTAATCCAATACAAAAGTTAGTCTCTTTGGGTTTCTATTGCTGCTTTGGTGTTCGAATGTAGATCTTACTGTACACCTCTACTTCTTTGCATTTGCCAGCAGTAAGTCAGTCCTTTTTCCGGTGAAAATTGGACTCCACCAAGGTTCGCCTTTGTCACCAGTTCTATTCATATTTATGGACAGAATATTTAGGCACAAGGTATTAAGAGGATCCATTATGGTGGATTTAGAAATGGTGACATGGGCCTGTTGGCTTCTTCAGGCCATGATCTACAACACCACCTATTTAGATCAGTTCAACTGATTGTGAGTCAGCCCTTATGAGCATTAGTGCCTCCAAAGCCGAGGGCATGGTCTTGACACAGAAAAGGGTAGGGTTCCCTTTCTTGGTCGGGGACGCTATCCTGCCCCTGGGTGGAGGAGTTTAAGTATTTAGTGTCTATGGGAGGGAGAGTGAGATTGATAGGCAGATTGGTGTGTCTACAGTGAAGGGGGTGCTGTATCAGTGTGTCGGTTTATCGACTACTCTTTGTTTCAACCCTTTTCTACAGTCATAAGTTTTAGGTGATGACTGAAAGAATGACATTGCGGATACTAGTTGGTTAAAAATAGTTTTCGCCACAAGGTGTCTGGACCTTACAGATTGGAAGAGAAGCTCAATGATCTGAGGATTGAATAAGAGTAGAGCCGCTACTTCTCCACGTCAAGAGGAGCTACTGGCAGTGGCTCTGGCATCTGGTTAGGATGCCTCCTGGACGACTCCCTGGTGAGTTTTTCCGGGCACCTACCACAGGAAGAGGACCCAAACCATGAGGGTCTATTCATGGCTAGCCAGGGAACGACTTGGGATTCTTCAGGAGGAACTGGCCCAGGTGGTTAGGGATATAGAAGTGCTTTCCTAGGACACTGAACAACCATAACTACTGTGAGACGGTTCAGGTCAAAGGTTATTTGTGTATTAGCATTGCCCACACTTTGCCCTAATGCAAAGTAAGGTGAACTTCCATCCTTTTTGCTTCCTTTGTAAAAGCGTAATTGCAGAAGTTCAGTACAGTTAGGATGCTTTAGAGCATGCAGAACCAAATATATGGTTTAGAAATAAATGCTTTGTTGTCTTTGTGGTGTTTTTACAGGTCTATGCCGACTATGAGAGCAACCCTTTGCTGCGACAGGGCATTGAGTTTTGCTGCCGGCAGTTCTACATCCTTCACCGAAAGCCCTTCATCCTCCAGCTGTTTGCAAGTGTTGCTCCACTGCTGGAATTCACTGTGAGGCTTTCACTGAACAGCCAGAAGAACTTATCAGAAAATTGCCGCCTGTGATTTCTTCTAGCTCTGATCTTCTGATTGATCTCTCAGACCAGCACCAGCACTGGTTTATCAAAAGGAGTGTCGGCCCAGTGTCTCTTTGACCTGCTGGTGTCGTTGGAGGGGGAGACCCAGGATGCCCTGGATGCTTTGGAGCTGGTTAAGGCAGAGAAACCTCTCCGTTCTCTTGGTAAACTCACACTTTTGACACATAGAACAGTAAGATGGAACATTGAACACCTTTAACCTCTCAAAACCCCATTTTAAAGCGTTTACAAATAATAACTCAATGACCAGTGCAATGAAAATTACACTGGTAAAATCTTAACCGATATAGACATGTTAGACATCGTTGGAAATTTCTCCACAATTCAACCACATAGTCCATTTTATTGGACGTAGCGAGCCACAAAGCACAATTAAATGGTAAATGGGATGTACTTATATAGCACCTTTACTCAAGTTAGGAGACTTGACCAAAGCGCTTTACACTACATTCATTTACCCATTCATACACTGATGGTTACATTGTAGCCACAGCTGCCCTGGGGCTCACTGACAGAAGCGGGGCTGCCGTACACTGGCGCCACCGGGCCCTCTGACCACCATCAGTAGACAATGCAATGAATGAAGTGTCTTGCCCAGGGACACAACGACACTGAAAGCCGGAGTCGGGGCTTGAACCGGCAACCCTTCAATTTCAGGGCAAACTCCTACATCAAACGCCACTGTCACCCTTACAATTAACACAGATATAGCAGCATGTCAAAATGTACCATGACAAATCAGCCACAACAAGCAAGCATGTCTTTATAACTGCTGTTCGAGAATTAAAAAAAACAACTCTGATGCAGCTTGGGTGTTTTACTCACCCACTTTTCATGTATATATTCAGAAACTAGAGGGTGTTAGCTTTCAAATAATGTATCACACATGTAATTTGGGCTCACAGTTCCTAAGTTATTTGCTTTTCCATTCGGATATGCAAAATAGGTGAGAATTTCCCAAAATGAGGTGGATATTAAGAGGTTAACGGCAATATTACACAAAAACAAAGGGGGTCTTTTGGGGAGTTTTGTTATTTAGTGTCAGCTGTAGAAAAGCTACATAATTTAATACAAAAAACAACAAACAAACAATCATATGGTCTTTATGCCTCATTATTATTCAATTCAAAACCACCCGATCAAATTAATCCCGTAATGTCCAAATTCTGAAAAGAACAACGGCCTCTCAAAAATAGCGTTCCCCCCCAAACAAAATACAAAAAATAGGGCGTCCACAGCTAAATAACTCTGGTAGCTCCGCGTATTCAGTCAGTTTCCCGCACAAAAATAAGAAAAAGTTCAAAAATCAAAACCGTTGGGGTCCAAATTAAAATCTGCCGCAGCAGTCCAATTAATAAGGCATAAGTCTCATTCCGCTCATCTGTCATCACCAGCCACATATCCTTCAGGAGTCCTCCCGATCACTCCTGTCAACCAAAACTTAAACTTCTTTGCTGAGAAACACCGGTGAAGAGATGATCTATCAGTTTTCCCCGCTTCACGCTAATTGGAGGAGCGCAGTTCACCACCTGGCCTGACCCGCGCTGCCAGCATTACCTATACACCACACCCCGTCAACAATCTACACATAAATCATGTCCCCTCCCCCCCAGTTTCCATAAACCAGATGTTTCTCATAGTGGATAATTATGTAAATTACTATACATAAACAAGACATCCTTGTTTTAATAAATATCACTGTAAAGATGATGATTTATCCTTTATAAAAAAATTAGTTAGTGTCAACTCACCCTGACAACGTTACACATTTCATCATCAATTTAATGCTTTATTAGACTACATTTTTTTGCTATCCATTTTACATTGGAGATCAGAAGTGTTTCACATATTGTATTTATCTTGATTCGTTCATGAACCTAATAGTTTCCTGTTTTGTTATGTTTTATAAATATGTGTAGTTTAATTTTTTTGTAAGAAAATATTTTTTGTTTATTCAGTCAGTGTTTAATGCGGCCGGTATAAAAATGGATAACATATGATAACAAGTATAAATTCTGAAAGGTTCAGCCTTAACAAATTAGAAGTCTTTACATAAAAACCCTGGCCAGCCCTTCCCAGGATGCTTTCATCAGTGATGTCAGACAGACTTGTTTTTTTCCTTCACAGATTTTTGCTACGGTAATGAAGACTTAGCCTTTTCCATCAGTGAGGCCATCAAGTTATGTGTAACTGTTGTCGCCTATGCGCCAGAATCCTTCAGGAGGTAAAGCAGAACTCCCTTTGTTTTCCTTAACTTTTTTTGCTACAACAAACAGGTCCTGATTCAGGTCTTTCATTAGTCTTCAGATGCTTATGGTGCTGGAAGCTTTGGTTCCCTGCTTCCTTCAGAAGCTTAAGAGCAACACTGCAACAATGGAGTCCGCCTCTGCCGCCAGGGACGAAATAGCAGCGATTGCTTCAATGGCCACATCCCTACAGGCTTTGCTCTACAGCTCTGAGGCTCTCACCAGGTCTGGTTTCCAGCTGTTAAAAGTCCCAGTTGGAATTTTGCCGTGGCTTTAAATGCTTAATTTTCCATCTACAGGCCAATGACCGCCCCACAGATGTCCCGCTGCGACCAAGGCCACAAGGGAGGCACAACAGCCAACCACGCTATGTCCGGAGGCGTCAACACCAGGTGGGATGGTATTTTGTATTGCTACAAATAAAATCTTAACAGGCAGAGAAAAAAAAGAACAAACTATAATGAAGCTTTTTGTTCACAGGGACAATCTCCACCTTCTGGAGGAGGGTCAGGGCATGCCGAGGGAGGAGCTGGACGAGCGTCTCGCCAGGGAGGAGTTCCGCCGGCCACGAGAGTCCCTGTTAAACATTTGCACAGAGTTTTATAAACACTGTGGCCCTCGACTCAAGATCCTGCAGAACATTGCTGGAGAGCCACGGGTCACTGCGCTGGAGCTACTGGACATCAAATCCCACATGAGGTATGTAGCTGAACTGCCTAGTAACTGTAGGATGGATGGATGGATGGATGGATGGATGGATGGATGGATGGATGGATGGATGGATGGATGGATGGATGGATGGATGGATGGATGGAT